>NW_025893708.1:380527-522985 GCF_002878395.1 Capsicum annuum | reverse complement strand
CCGTGACATATCCATTTCCACTTCCACTCAGGAATGGGTAACCTCAGAAGCAAGCCATCAAGTCTTATATGCTCGACCTTTACCTACTGGCAACAAAGGCAACAAGCTATAAAATCTGCTACATCTAACCTCATACTACCCCACCAGTAGTGTTATCTCAAGTCACGATACGTCTTAGTCACACCGGGATGGATGGAATATTTGGAACAATGGGCCTCCTCCAAGATAAACCTAATACAGTCACCCACTCTCGACCCACAAACTTAGCCTCCAATCCTCAAAACTCCATCTAAATCAAGTGAGGCTTCCTTATCCTCGTTACTCAACATATTATCTTGAATCAACCTCAATCCACCATCATCAAACTGGTGAGCTCGAATTTGCTCCATCAAAGAAGATCTAGCCTGCACAAATGCCAAAATATGCCCAGGTGTCAAAATATCATGCCTAACTATCTGGTTAGCTAAAAACTGAACCTCTAAGGCTAAAGGCCTCTTTTGTGTCAAAAGACGTGCCAAGCTACTCATGCTAGTCGACTTCCGACTCAAGGCTTCCGTAACCATATTAGCCTTGCCCAGATGGTAGAGAATGGACAAGTCATAAACCTTGAGTAACTCAAGCCAATGGCGCTGCCTTATATTAAGATCTCACTGGGTGAAAAAGTACTAAAGTCTATGATGATCCGAGAAAATCTCACAACGGACTCCATACAAGGAGTTACTCCATAACTTCAAGGGAAACACCACTATACACAACCCTAAATCATGGGTAGGATAATCTCTCTCATAAGGCTTCAACTAAAAAGATGTATAAGCAATCACCTTGTCCTCCTGCATAAATACAACACCTAATCAAATTCCTGAACAATCAGAATACACTATAAAACTCATGCCCTCCTTGGGAAAAGTCAAGATAGAGGTTGAAGTCAACAAATCCTTGAGCTTTTGAAAGATCACCTCACAAGCATCAAACCACTGAAAAGTAATCTTCTTCTAAGTCAACTTAGTCAAATAAGCAGCAATAGAAGAGAAACCCTCAACAAAATATCGATAATACCTGACCAAGCCAACAAAACTCCAAACCTCGATGGGCAAAGTAGATCTATCCCAATCACGAACCACTGCAATCTTGGCGGGATCAACTACATTACCTTCCTTAGTCACCACATGACCCAAGAAAGAAAAAGACTTCAACCAAAACACTCACTTAGAGAACTTCGCATACAACTTCTTATCCCTCAATCTCTGAAGAACAATTCGCAAATACTCCTCATGCTCAGCCTCACTCTTAGAATACACAAAGATATCATATATAAATACAATAAAAAAGAGTCGAGATATGATCAAAACACCCGGTTCATCAACTTCATGAATATGCAGGGGCATTGGTCAACCCAAAGGACATAACCAAGAACTCCTAATAACCATATCAAGTCCGAAAAAACTTTCTTCAAAATATCCAAAGCTCTAATCCTTAACTGGTGATATCGGGACCGTAAATTAATCTTTGAAAACACTGCAGCTTCCTAAAGCTAATCAGATAAATAAACAATGCGAGGAAGAGGATACTTATTCTTAACTGTCACTTTATTGAACTATCGATAATCAATACATATCTGCATAGACCTATCCTTTATCTTTACAAAAAATACAGTCATACTCCAAGACAAAATACTAGGTCAGATAAATCCCTTATCCAATAAATCTTACAACTGATCCTTCAGTTTCTTCAACTCTATCGGGGCCATCCTATATAAAGGAATAGAAATGAGTTTGGTGCCCATCTCAACATCAATAGCAACATCGATATGATAGTTCAGAGGCATACCAGGAACATCCGTAGGAAACATATCTATAAACTAACAAATAACACAAACATAATCTAAGGAAAGAGGTGAAACAATACTAGTATCACAAATATGAACCAAATAAGCTAAACATCCTCTATTAACAAAATGATGAGCCTGAACATATATGGCCCCTTTGGGTCCCAAATGAAGCGTACCCTTCCAAGCTATCCTTGGTACACCCAGTGAAGCTAACGTTACAATCTTAGCAAAACAATTTAAGACAAAATGATAAAAATCCAACCAATCCATACCCAAAATAACATCGAAATTAACCATATCTAACCCAAGAAAATCTACCTAAGTCTCACAACCATAAAAAGTCACAATATAAGATCGGTACACCCGATCCACCACTAAAGAATCTCCTACAGGGTAGATACATGAATAGACATAGAAAAGGCTCACTATCAGAATCAAAACTTAAAGCAAAATATACAGACACATAGGAGAAGGTTGATCTAGGATAAAATAACATAGATGCAGATCTGAAATAAATAGGGACAATACTTGTAATCACAACATCAGAAACCTCTGCCTTTGGTCTGGCTGGTATGGCATTGCATTGTCCATGACCACCAATTGGCTGAATAGCCCTATGACTACTACCATGAGCTCTACTACCTCTGTCCCTTACACCTATGGTAGCACCTCTACCCTTCATAACTGAAATAGGAGTAGCTCTAAACACACAAAAGGGACAATACTTGGAAAAAATAGCCAAACTCATCACACACAAGGCAATCCCTAATCTTCTCCTGATGGCGCATCCTCTTTGTGACTCCATAAAATGCTCTAAGAATACTTTCTATCATCTTGGTGTGATCTACAATGCTATAAAAAATGCTTCAAACATAACTATCTGAGAAGTTACTAACACGAGGCTTAGGAGAGAGTCCCCTAGTACTCCTCCAAGATGGGGATAATCTATGAGCTTGTCGACTCCTTCGAGTTCATCCACGCCTCCAGGCTGGAGAAGGCTTCACATCTCTAACCTTGTGGGACCTAGTTAACACCATATTTACCAAAAGAGTAAAACACAACTCAGAACTTAAGGTATGCAAAGATTTCAATGATAAGGATTAAAATAAGGAAAGTTTTCCTAAAAACATATTATAGCCTATCAAAGATAGATATGGATGTCTATGTACTGATTTGTGAGACTGTATTAGATATTCTATTTTTACACTGTTGAGAGCAATGAAACTTGGATGCTCTAATACTAATTGTTCACGATCCAAAAATAAAGGTCATGATGGCATTTGTCGCGACATACCTTGACAAGTAAGCCTATCTCTCAAACTAATACAAAAAGGAAAAAAAAAACAAAAATGTCCAAGGTAAGGCTCCTAGAATAAAGCCAAACCATACAAGTAATTAGAACAATGCGAAAAGAACATATCCAAAACCATACATTCCTAAAATCAGGTGTAAATAGTGTAAGAACTACTGATATAACTCGAGTCTAAATGAGGATACATAAGGTAACTCAAAACATAAAAACCCTATCTCTGCAATACAATAAAACATGGTCAGATAAAGAAAGATAGTAGGACACATTCAAACTTCTGAAAGTCACCCACTACTTTGAAAACTCCAATAAAGCTTGAGTCAAGCAGCGTGAGGCACACCCAAACCTGTACCTACACTAAAAAGGTGAATTACGAACGAGTAAGGTCCACTTATACTTAATAGGTATCATAAGCCGACTAAACAAAGTAGAAAATAAAGCATACAAAATATACACTTAGGGCATGCCACCTTCAATTAGAAAATATTCCATAATGATAGCCTATACCGCTTGCACTAACAGTTCTACAACATCCATATATTATACAACAACACACCAAATAGGGACACAAGTATACACTATCTCACATATAAGAAGGATAACAGAAAACTAAGTATATACAAGATTATCAAGTACAATTAAGGAAGATAGAATAATTCGATAGATACAAGTTAATATGTCAAATACAAATCACAACACAAACACAATAACGCAAGTGCAATATATATGATAATGATAATGATGATGATGATGCACGAGGTTGTCTTAAAACCTTCATATATGCCTGCGGAGGTAAGCCTCCCGGCGTGTGACTCATGAGGGGTTCGTCAAACTATATACATTCCATATATCAATATCTCCTCCCCGACATATCCCTCGGGGAGGGTTATAAAATTTGATGTTCCCAGTGTTTCCGATATTTTCAATATTTCCAAAGCCCATAAGATATAAATTAAGTATGACAAACAACAAGAAGTATATACAAAACATACAACAAACAAGTAAAATTACGTGTATGATTCCACGAGGATGATAATGCAATATTCATAACCCATAATAATGAGTATTTTCACAATCAACCTCGTGAGGTATTCACCACTCATGATAATATATTTTCACAACTACGTGAGTCAATATCCGTTCATTAATTCCACATCCATGAATTTTCACAAGTTTTATATGCCAATAAGTATGAATATATCATAATGCACTAATGGTACCACATTAAGCATTTCAACAACAAAATATAATTATTCACATGTATTCAAGCCTATCAGTATCACATAGGACCCCACACGATTACACATATCACATAATATCTCAATTTTAATAATTACGTCACAAATAGGCCCTCACACAGGCACAACACATAGTAGCCTTATTTCATTATTAGTTTCCACCCTTAACATGTAGTTTATACCATCATTTACTATCAACTCAGTGTGAATGAGTTAAGGCATAACCTATATCGAATGCCGAAATTGGTCCGCTACACTTTGAACCCACGATCTTAATTTCCATGAATGATCCCAAAATTAATTAAAATAAAAAGAAATATAGAATCTACACATCAAAATAAAGCCAACAAAATTCATATTGATTACTTTTGGTTTGGGGTCAAAACGGACACCCAAAATAGATTTTTGAAAAAGAAAGGCAAAATCGTAACTTTACTTCAAAAACATGCTCCTAATATTTTTAAAAATCTATAGCTAAAAACCCAAGTAAAATCGAGTAAAAAACGAGGTTCAAACAGAAGAAACTTCATTTTTGAGCTCGCTCGAGTAAAATCTTTGAAATTCGGGTTAAAATCAAGAATCAAAGTTGTTTTGAAGGTTAAATTGATGAAAAATTCATAATTATAAGATAAAAATATTATTCAAGTGAAATTGGGGTTTAAAACCAAGACCTAAGTTTTTTGAGATTTTGATATATTAATCAAGAAATTACTAAGAAAGAGGGTGAATTTTTACCTTAAATCCGTAATAGAATCAAGAAATAGGTGTTAATCTAGATTTTCAAGCTCCCGTAAGATTTACTTTAATCTCTCACACTATTTTAAGATTTAACTCTCAAGAGACAAGACGAAAAATGAGCAAAATCGTCCCGAAAAGATGCTATAAGGGCTTTTTTTTAGATGCAACAACTTTTTGAAGGAAAAAAAATAAGATTTTAAGTCTAAAAATGGACTTCGTTGAGGTGCCCAAAATTCGTTCGGAGTCCGATTTATGCAAATGAACTATGAAACTACATTAAATTAGAAGTTTTTGATGCATTGGCAAAGTTGAATTTTAAAAAAAAGTCATTTTCACAGAGGACGCCCGAAACCCAAAATCATAATTTTCCAAATCGAGGGTTGAAATGAGATTTATAAGCCATAAAATCATACCAAACATGTTACTACAATAAAGTTAACATTTCAGCGTAGTTAGATTTTTCATCCGAGGTTGTTTTGACTAAATGTGATCCCACACCCATATTTCTAATTTTTTAACTTTCCGACCAACAAGTCGAAATGAGCTCGGGTGTATCGGGATCTGAACCAAAGGTATATCTATCCAAAATTGATATTATAGAGTTGCTGACACAGTTCGTTCAGCTATCTGCCTCACAGATCAAAAGATATTCATAAAAGTCTAAAATAAAGCTTTCGAAGTTATCAAAAATCACAATATCGCATAAATGGTACCAAAATGCATAAATAATCATGTCAATCATCCCCACACCCTAGAAATATATAGTCAAATCACATTAAAATGCATATTTCACGTATTTCTTCAAAAAGCTAGTCGTTAAACCCCATCTTCCCGAGAAGCCATCATTTTCTAAAAGCAGGTAGATAATAATTATCCTAATTATTTTTTTATTTTAATGTTTGGAATATGGTGTTTCCTTCAGCACACAGAGTCATTTATCGAGAAGAGCTTAAGTATTATCTTAGACAACCTATACAGAATCGTAGAGCAAGTATCAACGCGCTTGATTGGTGAAAGAATAATGAAAGACAATATCCTGTACTTTCAAGATTAACTAGAGATATATTGAATGTTCCAATGTCAACCGTTGGATCAGAGAGTGGTTTTAGTCAAGGACTACGAAAACTTGGAGACAACCGACACTCATTGAGAGGCAATGCCATGATTGTTCTAGTTTGCCGTAGAGATTGGATTAGAGTAAGACGAAGAAATCAAAGAATGGAGGTGGAGCTAGCAGACAAACAAGATCTTGAAGAAATTATGACTTCAAGGGAGAACTCAGCACAATCAAGTCCAATGCATGATTTTGGCCTCATTGATTTTGACACTTTTCAGACAATTCCCGTTAATATTAACATAAATGAGTTGAAAAATTATCAGTTAATCATTTAATCTACTGAATTTTTTGTATTTCAATTTAAGTGAAATAATTACAATCTTGTAACTTATAAGTTTTGAATCATTTTGCAATAAATCAAATACAAGATTCATTCACTCTTTGCATATCTTTTTTCATTTAAATTGAATATCTAATTTGAATTAAATATTTTTAACATATTACTATCAAACTTTACATAAACGTAACAAACATATATACATACAATGAAAAGTAATGTTAGCAAATATTACTTTAAATACTAGTATTAATATATAAATTTTTTATCATAAATTTTATCTTTTAAGCAGTGTATGTTAATACTTGATATCTATTTAAGTATTATTATATTAAGTAGAATATATATTGTATCTATATATGTATGTATATTTTCTAAAATAGTATATATTGAATATATATATGTGTGTATATTTTTTTATAATACTGTAATATGTAATGTATATATGTCATATGTAAATTTTTTAAAGTAGTATTTTAAGTAGTATACATTTTATGTATATATGTGTGTACATTTTCTTACATAGTATATATTTAATTTTCTTAAGTAGTATATATTTAATGTGTATATATGTGTATATTTTTTAAAGTAGTCTAATATGTAATGTATAAATGTTGTAATGTCTATTGTTTCAAGTAGTATTTTAAGTAGTATATATTGTATATATATACATATGTATTATTTTTAAACTAGTATAATATGTAATGTATATATGTTGCATGTATGTAGTTTCAAATAGTATTTTAAGTTGTATATATTGAAAGTATATATGTGTGTATGTTTTATAAAGTAGTGTAATATGTAATGTATATATGTTGTATGTATATTGTTTCAAGTAGTATATATTGTATGTATATACACATGTATATTTTTTAAAGTAACATAGCATGTAATGTATATATATTATATGTTTATTGTTTCAAGTAGTATTTTAAGTAGTATATATATGTGTATGTTTTCAAAAGTAGTATAATATATAACATATATATTGTAGTGTATATTAAGTAAAGTAGTATATTGTATGTATATAGTGTGTTTATTATCAAAAGTAGCATAATATGTAATGTCTATACAGTGTGCTTATTTTCAAAAGTAGTATAATATGTAATGTATACATTACATGTGTATATTTTCTAGTAGTATAATACGTAATGTATATATATATTGTATGTATATTGGTTAAGGTAGTAGTTTAAGTAGTAGTATATATTGTATGTATATATGTGTGTGTATATTTTCAAAAGTAGTATTATCTGTAATGTATATATGTTGTGCGTATATTTTCAAAAGTAGTATAATATATAATGTATATATGTAGTATGTATATTGTTTAAAGTAGTAAATATGTAATATATATGTGTGTGTGTGTGTGTGTGTATGTGTATTCTTTAAATTAGAATAATATATAACATATACATGTTATACGTATATTGATTAAGGTAGTATTTTAAGTAGTATACATTATATGTATATATGTATGTATATATTTTCAAAAGTAGTATAATATATAATGTATTTTCAAATTAAAACATACAAACTTAGATAATTTGATAACATTGCATGCTTAGATAATTATAAAAATACAAACTTAACTTAAATTGATAACATTACACAATTGAAATTTAAAAATATACAAACTTAAAATCTTAAATTGATAAAATTACATAAATACAAACTAAAATAACAAATTAAATTGTCATAACTAATTTCTATTCAACTATTGTATGTATGTATGCATAATCCTTAAACTAGCATTTTATATAATATATGTTGAATGTATATATATTAAAAAATCATGAAAATTTGAATTAGTTTTTTTTATTACATTTGGATCGGTAACTGGACCATTAAACAAATCGGTCGAAGTTGATCGGGTTTAGGACCGGTTAGACCGGTCAAAACCTTAATTGGGCTGGTGCTGGGCCGTCAGTAATCATTAGTGTAAATAGCTAAATCCCAATCTTTTGAAATATAATTACCTTCTCTCCCTTTTTTCTAATTAAAATTTCTTTCTTCTGATTTTTATACATAAGTAGTCGCGCATCTACATAACAATGTTATGTATATTGATTAAATATGGCAATCATAAAAAAGGAACAAAACACATATTCCTTAATTATGAAACACAATTAACGCAATTTTTTTAATATTAGATTTCTAAATCCCTTTAATTTCATAATAACTATCCAAATTTAAAATTTGAAACATAAATTCAACTAGCATGATTGAGAAAACAGATAAAAAGGGACAAAATTCAACTTTACAAAATCTAGCTATCCAAATTCAAAATCAAAACACAAATTCAACTAGTAAGATTAAGAAAACACACAAAAAGAGATAAAATTCAGCTTAACAAAATTCAGCTATCTCAAATTCAAAATCTAAAACACAAATTAAACTAGTAATATCAAGAAAAAACATAAAAGGAAAAAATTAAGCTTAACAAAATTCAGCTATCCAACTTCATCTATCTCAAATTCAAAATCTGAAACACAAAATTCAGCTATTCAAATTTAAAATTTGAAACACAAATTCAACTAGTAAGATCAAATTCAAAATTTGAAATACATCATCAACAGCAACAATAACATACCCAGTATTATTTTACCAAGTGGGGTCTAGAGAGGGTAAGTGTATGCAATCCATACCACTACCTCAAATGTGAGATAGAGAAGCTGTTCCGATAGACCCATGACTCAAAATAAAGCAATCTAAGATAAGATAAGAAATAGTAATAGAACAAGATACAATTGAAATTAACATATTCAATAATACCAAAAGCAAGATATTTAAAGTATACACCAAAACATACAACATCCTAACTCATACTAACCTTTTACGCTAATTTGCCTCATCCACAACTTCCTTTCTAGGGTCATGTCCTCGATAAGCTGAAGCTGCTTTATGTCATGTCTAATCACCCCCTCCAATATTTCTTCGGTTTACCTCTACCTCGCTTGAAACCATCCCTAGCCAATCTCTCACACCTCTTTACTGGTGTATCCGTGCTCCTCCGCATCACATGAGCGAACCATCTCAACCTCACTTTCCTCATCTTGATTTCCACTGAAGCCACTCCTACCTTATCTCGAATAACCTCATTTCTAATTCTATCTTTTCTAGTACACTCATACATCCACTAAAGCATTCTCATCTCCGTCACCTTCATCTTTTGGATGTGGATCTTCTTAACAGACCAACACTCCACCCCATACAACAAAGTCGATCTAACCACCACTCTGTAGAACTTTCCCCCAACTTTAAATAATATTCATACTCCATCTTTTATCATAATTGAATTTTTAAAATGCCTATTGTATCCTCTCATTATCAATTTTTTTTAAAGAAATCACATTTTCATCTTTTTTAAATCCATGTAACAAATTTTTCATAAAAACATGAACATTATCATCTGTGCGAAAAAAGTGAGAAATACTAAATAAGTATATAAGTTAATAATGATTTACAATGAAGTAAATTAGCATAACAAGAAAATTAATTTTATTAATAATAATCAAAACTCTGATACTTATTTTACAAATGAAAATAATAAGTAATATTAACTTTATAAACATATTTCAATGCAAAAATATAAAATAATGAATAAAAATATGGTTGAAATTTTAAAGATTATATTTGTTTAGATAAATTATAATTTATGTAATACTCTATTAATGACAATTACAATTTATTTATTTGTATATACAATAGATAATATCGTTTCTTATCACTTGACCCTCAAACTAAAAATAGTTATTCTAATTTACTTGTCCAATTTATGAAATAAAGAGAATTATATTATGTTTTTTTAACCCTTAGTATTAAATAACTACATAAAATAGTAGTATAGACAAATTTAAAGTTTCAAAGTCTCAGTAATAAGGTTACTTAAGTAAAATATATCTTTAAATAAAATTTTCTTAAGGTTGTATCATGTCAACGAAAGTTAAACGGATGTAGTAACAGAGTGGTGAAACACAAAAATATACGCACATGCATGTACATACATTTATACATACTTAGGGGTGGTTAGGTTGGGAACAAGTTATCCGGGATTAGTTATCCCGAAATAAGTTGTACCTACATGTATATGTGATAACTTATCCCATCACTATGTTATAAATAGTGGGATGAATAATTTTAAAACTAACTAATACCTCTGATCAAGCACAGGTAAAATAATCATGAATTTTATCCCTGAATTATTATAATTATACCTCACACCAAATGAGTCTTTAATACATAAAATATTGAAATAACGATCTTTAAAAATAAAGTTAAATTTTGTGACAAATTTATAAAAAGTACGATTTTACTTATAATGTTAATTATACCTCACACCAACATACAATGAAGTTTGTTCTATTGAAGTTTGTTCACCAAGCTTTGGTCAATCAAAAAAACATGAGATGTTGACGACAAAAGAAGTTCCCCAAAGTCAAGGGAAAGTTGTGCTAGAAAAATTTGAAGGTCAGTGGAATACGTACAAATATTTGATTATAGTTTATAGAAATATGATTGTGTCAATAAATTTTCTAGGTTTCATGTTGCTCCTTAAAATAAACTATAGGTGCTAAATTTCCTCTTCCAATATACTCTAATGTTGTTATATATCTATCTAAATTTTATTTATTTAACTTCATCCATATCTATCTGAATTTGTAGTAAATATGTTAAGTTAAAGTTGTTATTTTGAAAATTCGTGTATATATATATGATTATATGGAGTACTTGTCATCAATGAACATAAAAGAAGATGGATGATACGTAATATGTAAATATATTATAATCTTACACACGAAAAAAATTTGACAGTATTGTTTGTTTTAAATTCAAATTTTGAAAATATCAATAGAAAAATTCGTTTAATTGAAAATTTAAATTTTTGCAATTTTTAACAAAAGCAAATTTATTAGTGATTTGAATGGAGATCTCCTTGAGAATGCAATTTTTTTAACGCACTTCTCTTTCTCTTCCTCTTAATTATTAGGTAAACATATTCACAACATGTTTCTTTCTCTTCCTCTAATTTCTTCTGCGCCCTGAACAAAATAATATTGTTGAATAAAATATTTCTATTGGATCTTAAAAATCACAACATGATACTGAATTTTTAAAATTTTTTGTATTATTTATCAACACTTGATTCGCTATTCTTTAAAAGATTACTTGTAACTTTAAGGATTTCAAATAACGAAATAAATTTGTCGTACTTCTTTTGTGGAGTATGTTTACGATCAAGATTAGGAATCACCCCAATGGTGATTGAGAAATATTATGAAGAGTTACCATTGATAATTCTCAAAATTTGTGATTAGAAGCGTTTATATGTGTCCGCATTTATTCGGACAGAATTAGACAATTAAAAGCCCAAGTTAGAGAATTTCTTATTTTTTTCATAATTGGCCATGTAAAAAATGACTACTTTCCTTCTTTACTTAGTACTAATCTTGATGACAAAAGTAGGTTGTTTAGTTATAAATTGAATATCTGAAATGGATTATGCAACAGTGTAATACCTCAAAAAATCCAAACCAATATTAGCGCCACATTTTGTAATACCCGTGCTTTTTTCCTAGCTAGAAATCATCTCAAGGATGCTAGAACTTACTTTGAAATGCAAACTGATCTTTACACATATATTATTTTTGAGATTTTCACTTTGTATCACGTGGGAAATTGAGTTACCTTTCCAACGGTAACAATTTTGTCCAAATCCGACATCAGACGAAGAAGTTATGGACGTTTTACTTGGAATTGTCGAAAACACCCAGGTATGATGGCCAACTTGACGGACAGCCACATAAGTGACGGACCGTCACAGCCAAGGCAGTTGAGCCATGTACTAGATAAGGACTAATGGACAAGTTGACGGACTGTCAAAGTTGTAACGGACCGTCATCTAGGCCGTCAACTCTTATCCAGTGAACCCCGTTTCTGGTCCACGTCTGACGGGCTAAGTGATGGACCATCAGTCGGACCGTCACACACCACGTTTAGTTTATTTCTAGGTAATTTTAACAGGGGCATTTTGGTCACTTACCACTCGCCTATATATACCCAGATGAGTCTGAATTCAGCCATTGTGCTCATTATTATTCTACAAATAAAAACTAGGGTTTCTCTCTAAATTTAATCTCCAAGAACAAGACCCAATCTTCTTCAAGAATCAAAGGATTTCAAATCCTACAAGTTCAAAAACATCAAGAACTTTGAGTCAGGTATGCGTAGTGTTCATCCATGGGTCCCTTTCATCCATGGAGTTCAAGAATCGTATTTTAAATTATAAATTGTGATTTTATTGTTGTGTTATGACTATACTTATGTTGATGATTGTTGTTTGGATTCAAGGTTGTATCTTGATGTATTTTTCATGAAGCATGTGAGTAGGTTAGTTGAAACCCATAAATTTTTGATGGATTAAGATTTTCAAATTGATAAATATACCTATGCCTTAAAAGAGTGCATGCAAGGTGTTTGATAAAATGCCTAAGGAACTAGAAATCATACAATATAGTTAAATTGTGACTAAGTGAAGGATTCATGATATGCCCCTATGTTCCAATGATTTTTATGTTGATATTGTATCTTGTAAATGTTGTTGGGATGTTCATGAACTAGTTTTATGAGATTATGCCATGCTTACTTGTAAATCCTACTTATTTACAAAATGTATGATATCCATGCACTTCATGGAATTCCCCAAGTTATGATATTATGGATTGTTGATGTTGGCCACGTACTCAAGTCAGCCATGTGTGCCAGTTTCCTTCCATCGAGTCCTGGGGGTACTTGTACCCGAAATAATATAGTTGTGTGCCTATAGCCATGTCATGTTATCATGATACTCTCAGTCAAGCCATGATCTATAGAATTCAGTCAGTCATGTGACTCAGGAAAGCTCAGAAACCTCAGTAGAATCAGTAGTTCAGTAACCTCAGTACTCAGTAATCTCAGTGATCTCAGTAACAACAGTATTTCTAGCAATCTCAGAAATTTCAGTACTCTCAGTCAGTCCTCAGAACTCAGAACGTTCCTTCAGTCAAGAAAACTTAGTCAACTTAGTTTAGCTCCGCTAAACAATACCACTAGTATCAGTTCAGTTAATTAGTGTTAGTCAGCTAATCAGTTCAGTTCAGTTATTCAGTTTAGCTCAGTTATTCAGTTCAGTGTCTTTCAGATGGGAGTAGGATTCAGCACCGAGTAAGCCTAGGGATGGGGACTCACTCGCTAAAAAGGACTGAGATCCTTAGAAGCAATTCCTAAGTTCCAGAACTATGTAGCCAGTGTAGGTACGAGATGTCACCCATTAGATAGGACTGACATACTCAGAGGTTACCCGTTAGCACATTTATATGTATAGGATTGATCCTTGGAGTCACCCACTAGATTAGGACTGACTCCACAGCAGACGTCTTTACTGGTGGCGCAGTACTGACACCTTTCCAGTCAGGGCAAAAATTAGATCCCAGTCAGCTTAGCTTGGGGCATGTCAGTTAGATGAACATAGTCCACAATTTTAGTTACAGATTCAGGACTGTTAGATATAGTCAACTCAGTTCAGTGGTACAGATTCAGTACTGTTAGAGACAGTCAATCCTTATCATTATAAATAGACTTCAAGATCACCCATTAGAAAGGACTGATCTCAACTATAGTTAAATAGTATCATAATCATCAGATTTAAACACCTCCCGCTAGATAGGAGTGATCTCAAATTCAGTTACTCCATATAGAATGAAACTCAAATAGTTCCATCAGAACTTAGACTGTCAGATACAGTCGCTCAGTATCAGTTATATCAGTTAGGCTGATCATCACAGTTATATCAGTCATCATAGCTACGTATCGATATTCAGTTTCAAGACTATTAGACACAGTCAATCAGACTAGTTCTTCGTAATTCAAACTGTCAGAAATAGTCATTCATCTATTCAGTATCTCAGTATCAGTAAAGTCATGTCGACAATATTTAGTTTCAGTAGTCAGTATCACCACGAGTTAAGTTATAGTTTCTTATGCATGTATGTATTCTCACGTTCATATTAGTCAGCATTGTTCATGCATATAACCCTTTGCATTTAGCCTACCTCACTCGTATACTCATACATTCAGACGTACTGACACATTTGTGCTATGGTGCTTTCGTTTATGTTACACCATAGGTTCAGAGGCACGTATTCCAGATCAAAAGTAGAATTCCAGTCGCAGAGTTACAGTGAGTCCTCATCCTTTCGAGAACGATATTATTTTATTTCATTTATTGTTTCAGTTAGTTGGAGACATGTTCCATCAACTCCTTATTCAGACAGTTAGAGGCTTTCAGATTATCATGTTCAGAGAGTTTATTTTAGTTGTTTTGGGTATTTCATACCCCACTCAGATGTTATGTTTTATCAGATTTGAACCTTATGGCCTTACAACCTTTATTTCCACATTTATTTAGTATATTATGCAGTGTACAGATACAGATATCAGTCATGGGTTAGCTTATGGTCCTTCAGGGTCATGAGCACCGTGTAGCCTTCTGGTTCAGAAAAATCGGGGCATTACAAACAAGTAGAGGGATTTATCAAAATAATTTGGTAGGAAAAAATTTACAAGTAAATGTGTGGTGAATAACATCATTATATAAGAAATGTAATTTTTGTATGAAGAAAATGTCATTTAACAGTCCTTAGCATAAGGTGGTTCCAACAGTGCGAATGTGTTAACATAAAATATGAGGGACAGATAATATGAAGCATTATGATAAAGTTTCTTAATTTATTTTTAGATTGATGTTTGAATACCATATCTAAGAAACATAAACCTTTTTTGATGAACAAAATGCTTCTGTATGAGAATATTAACCTTTATGTGCTTTCCTTTTTGAAAGAATTGAAGGTGAGTAGGTTGGTTTGAAGAAAGGAGGATATAGTAGTATGTGTTGAAATCGACATGCTTGCAGATACATCAAGTTTGACATAATATTCAGAAGTTAAAATACAAATTTGAGCTGAAAATATGAAATTATAAAGGCATATTTAGATTTTTTTGATTTACCAGATAAAAGTCATATTACAAAAGATCAGTTTACCACTATCTTAATTTAAAATTAAATTAATATAAAAATTAAAACCAAAATATAAAATATCATTTAAATTCTCAAGTAGATGTTTCAATAATTAAAATTAAACTCTAAATTGTTCGTTGAAAAGACAATGATTTGAAATTTTGAAATTGTTCAATAAATTTGAATATTTATATTTTTGTTTATTAACTGACCACGCATCGCGCGGATACGTATATTAGTTAAAATTATAATGTACAAATCTAACAGGTAATAAATCATATGGTATCAATCAAGTAAATGTAATAAATCAGATGGTATCAATCAAGAAGAAGGTTGGGTTAACATGCACATACATATATCACATATATAATCAGACACATTTATCCACTAAGACAACATAAAGTTCTTAATAGTAATCATATTCTCCATATATATAACTTGCATGACAAAAAAGAAATACAAATCTATATTCAAATCAATTCTAGTACTACACATATATATCACAATTCTAGCACTTACCTTTATTTTCTTTTAAAAAAATTAGAAGATAACCTTATACCGTTGGTTGAATTAGAGAAGTTATTGAGTCAGCTTTAGTGAAACTGTTCTAATCGATTTTTCGCAAGAACCTAATGAAACTGCCGTAATCAGTTTTCTGTAGGAAGATAGTGAAAATATCCTTAAGATTATCATAAATCTTATGGAAAATACTCCATCACAAACACTTATAAAGAAATTCATCAAAGTTTAAGGCACATTTGACACTATCCTTAAGATATTTCACCTAATATGGTTGTATCCCCTAATTCATCAAGTTCTTCTAGCATTAAACTAGGAGTCAGAAACTAACAAAGATTCAATAACATTGAAAACTCAGGCAGATAAAATGAGGAGGAGGAAGAAGAATAACTCTGTGTATTTCACCTTAAAAAAGCATAAGGTAGATATATTTATATGTTAAAGGTGAAGTCTACCAACATACTAACAATAGGAATTAAGATACTCTTTCCATTCGATTTTACTTGACATATTTTGACTTGACACATCTATTAATAATATGACTATTTTATCATAGTATTTTTATTAAATGATACTAAATTGTGTTTTGAAATTAATTTGAAGAAAAAAATAATTAATTCTAAGGATAAAATAGGAAAAAAGAAGAAGTCTTTTCTTGATATGTCAAAAATAACAAGTAAAAATAAAAATACAATTAAGAAATTAGTTACAAGTAAAAGTAAAAAGCAAAGTAAATGATAATAAAGATAATTGTATTAAATTAGATTGGAACGTTGGGCGAGTAAATACTTGACCTAAGTTAATGACCAACAAATGCCATGAGACAATAAAGTCAATTTAATTGAGTGAAGAAGAGAACTGCCACAATCAGGATTTGATCAAAATGTTACTCTTTTGAGATGCTTACTATTTATTTGTTCTGGATTTGCCTGTGCTGCAATATTTTGTCTGTTGGGGACCTAGTCCCTTGGTGGTGTGTTACCCCTGTGTTTTAACAATTGATATCAGATACTCTAAATTCCTCTAAAGGCTAACACCTAGAGTAAATTCTTGATCATGGTTGCACCACCTAATCTGGAAAAAGGACATTCTATTGCTAGGCCACCCCATTTCAATGGATAATACTATGGGTGGTGGAAAACTAGGATGTACGATTTCATTATAGCTGAGAATAGCGAGGTAATAAATGTGATACTTAATGGTCCTCATGTGCCAGTAAGGGAAGTCAAATAAGGGGACAACTAGAATGATTGTCGAAATCAGGAGAGAATATGATGATTCAGATAGTAAGAAAATTGAAAATAATTTCAAGGCTAAGAAATTGATGGTGTATGGAATATGACCTGGCGAATATAATCAAATTTCTGTTTGTGAAAATGTCAAAGAAATCTAGGATTGCCTGAGAACAGCTTATGAAGGAACAACTGATATGAAAGAGTTAAAAATGGATATATTGACCACTCAATATGAAGCCTTCTACGTAAAGGAAGGAGAAACCATTCAAGAAATGCATACAAGGTTTACTTCAATCACTAATGAGCTGTACTGCTTTGGTGAGTTTATTTCTCTGCAAAAAAAAGTAAGGAAAATCCTAGGAGTTCTTCCTAAGTCTAGGGAAAGCAAAGTCAATTCTATTACTGAGGCCAGAAACCTGAAGAAACTTACCATGGATAAACTAGTTGGAAATTTAAAGACTCACGAATTGAAGAAACAATAGGATTAAGAAAAAATGAGACTAAAAAGAAAAAGTCACTAGCATTAAAAGCCTCAAATTTTGAATCTAATGAAGATGATACTGATGTGGCCTGCTTGGCTATGAAGATTGTGATGGCAATGAAGAGAAGTGGTCAATTTTAGAGAAAAGAAAGCAACGGCAGAAATGGAGGTACTATTGAAGTTTGTTACAAATATTGGAAATCTGGCCATTTCATTAAAGATTTCCCTCTACATAAAATAGACTACCAAGAGTACCTAAATTTAGGGGGAGATAAAGGAAAGAAGAAGGACTAGGTTCCTGATAAGTCAAGAAGGAAGGTTGTTGCTGATTCTGTAGTCAAACAAGTCCTAGCTATATAGGGAGATACCTCAAGTGAATCTGGTAAATCTAAAAAGACTGAGGATGCTTCTATGTTAGATGTGGAAGATAGTGAAACCTCCCATAACTCTCTTTTTTCTCTTATGAAAAAAATCAGATGATGAAGAAGAAAATAAGGTAACTCCTTTTGCTATTAAGAAGAATTTGAATGATTATTCTCCTAAGAAGATAAAGAAACTTGCAAATGTATTGCTTGATTTTGTGTGCGAACTTATTGCTGAGATTTCTTAAATACAAGGTAGAAATCTATAACACGAAAAACTTGCCTTAACCATTTAGTTGTCTGAATTAAGAGAACAACCTTTAACACTAAAATTTGGAAACAAGGTCTTGATGGATCAACTGAAGAAAATAGAAGAGTCCGGTGAAAGGGAAAGAAGGAAGCTTCAAAGCATCAAACTGATCTTAAAGAAAAGTTGAAGAGTTCTCAAAAACTTCTTATGGTTTTACTTCACAAGAATACAGAATTAGAAAGGAACTTGGTCCGTATAAAATAAAATCATAACAAATCCCTAAAATGGACCACATCCTTACAGATCCTTACTAATCTAACCATTTAGGGGATTAATAATGGTAGAGGTCATGGATATCAATACAACTCTCATGCTTCTACGTCTCAAGGCAAGTATATCTCTGTTGCTAAAAATAAAGCCATCAATCCTCTATGCACTCACTGTGGAAGGGATGGTCACTTAAGGGAAGAATGTTAAGAATGACTTAGAGTTAGAATAAACACTGTTAGATATGTCCAGCAGAAGCATTCTTACCCTAAGGGATCTAACTCCTTGACAAATTATAAGAAGAACAAATTGCCTAGCTGGACAAGAAAGATGTTATCACTCCATTGTCTTTCTTTTAGGAACTCAAACTTAAATGGGTTCCCCAATATAATAAGTGACCTTTGTATGTAGGTGGGAGTAAGAGATAGCATTCAAAATTGGTTCATGGATAGCGGATGCTCTAAGCATATGACTAGAAGAATTAACCGTCTTCTCTCATTCAAGACATTTCAAAATAGAGGTGTCTCTTTTTAAAATTGAATAAAAAGGTTATATCCATGATGTTGGAAAGATAAGAAAATCCTTAAGCAATGCAATTGAGGATATGTATTATGCAAATGGTTTAAAGTATAGTCTTTTAAGTGTATCTCAAATATGTGACAAAGAAAATAAGGTGAAGTTCTTGTCTGATGGGTGCACTGTGTCTAATCTAAAGACTGGGAAGGTTATTTTCTAAGCTAAAAGATGTAAAAATATATATGTAGATGATTTAGACACTATGGCTGACTGTGCATTGACCTTCTTAAGTGCTCAAGGTGATAATGCAGATCTATGACACAGAAGGTTAGGACATGTGAGCTCCTCACTACTCAACAAATTATTCTCAAAGGACCTAGTCTATGGTGTTCCAAGGCTACAGTTTTCAAAAATAAGGTATGTGATGCTTGCGTTAAAGGAAAACAAATAAGATATTCCTTCCAGCAGAAAAAGTTAGTGAGTACTTCAAAACCTCTTGAATTATTACACATGGACTTGTGTGGACTTGTCAAAGTCCAAAGTAGAGGTGGTAAAAGATATGTGTTTGTTATTATGGATGACTACTTCAGATTTACCTGGACCATGTTCCTAAGAGCTAAGGATGAAATTATTAAGTACAGGTGGTCTTTGACAAGAAATTTCTGATGAAACTAAATTGCAAAATTATTGGATTCAGATCTGATCATAGAACTGAGTTTGAAAACTTTAAAGTTAAAGAAAACCATTCTAAAAGTGGCATCAGTCATAACTTATCTGCTCCAAGAACTCCTCAGCAAAATGGAGCATTGAAAGAAAAAATAAAACTCTTATTGTAATTGACAGGACCATGTTGATTGATAGTGGTTTCCAAAAAATTTTTGGGCTGAAGCTATTAATACTACTTGTTATGTGACAAAGAGATGCCTGATCAGATCACTCTTGAATAAGACTCCATAGGAATTTGTCTTCAACAAAAATCCTAAACTTGATTATTTTAGACCCTTTGGGTGCAAATGTTTTGTCCCGAACAATGAAAAGAATGATCTTGGGAAATTGGAATCTAAAAGTGATGAAGCTGAATTTGTAGGATACTCATCTACAAGTAAAGCCTATAGAGTCTTCAATAAAAGGACATTGTGTGTGGAAGAAAGTGTACATGTAATTTTTAATGAATCAGGAAAGATAAAAGATTCTGGCAGAGGTAAAGATTCTGACATAGAAGAACTTATTTCTATTCAAAGGGATGGTTAGTAGAAGCTAAAGTTCAAGAACAAAATAATACAATTTCTGATAAAAAAGGTGATAGAGAATCAAGTCCTTAGTTGATGAATCCAAATATAGAAGAGGAACATCAAGAAAAACCTGCTCAAAATCCTTAAGGACCTGGTCCTAGCATACTTCAGCCAAGGTCCCTAATATAGAGAGATTGATGAAGATTGACATGATACCTTGAGTTTTTCCCTTAAATATTTTACTCCCAAATGTATCGAGTCGTTAAAGCCTGTTTATCTTTCCAAGAGTCTATTAAGATCTCGGACGAAAATATGTTGAATTTTATTCTTTATTATGATTAATAATTTTTTTGTGTGGAATTTCTAAATATACGACCCGTTATCGCGTAGAGCATCGAATAAACTTTCTAACGATATGTGTATCATCCAAAATGGACACTCGATTAATGAGTTATGATCATTCTGATCTAACCGTGAATAGTGATGAACAATAAATGTGCAGGAAAAAAATACTGAGGCCAGGCGAATTTTAGGGTCAACTTCAAACGATCATAACTCCTTGTACATAATGATCTGGGTGAGCTACTATATATCAACAGAAATCTCTGAGAGTCCTCTTTCCAATGAAATTAGTTTCATCAAATTTGTCCATCGAAACAAAAAGTTATGGTCGATCTACTTCAGCCTATCAAAACAGTCCACCAAAGGACAGATTTGACATTATTTAATTTTTAAGGGTATTTTGATCATTTACACTCCAATCCATCCGGGTAAACCATGGATTTAAGTCTATTAAGAGCATTCAATAGCTCATTTTTCTCCAAAATTTCCTAAGGCTCAAACCCCAACCCTACTACTCCAAATTTCATCCTTCTATGTCTCTTGATTGAACCGTAGAAATTTCAAATTGATTTGGGATTCGAGTTGATCATGTTAAGGGCTTCGAGAAGCACCCTTTATTTTCGTGAATAAAGTTTCGGAGTCGAAAGTTCATATTCATTTACCATTTTTAGGTATGTGGGGCTTTGAGCAAGAATAATTCTTCCGTTCTTGTGCCCATATCTTTAATTTTTATTATGGATTATTATGAGTTTGGCAAATGAATTTATTTCCAAGATATCCTACCATGAGATTTTGATTATGTATATATGTAAATTGTTTAAGCTTGTCAATTATGATTATTTAATGGATTCATATGGTTCTGTAAGTTGAATTATGTCTAAATAATTCAATTATGAACTTATAAAGATTTGAATTGTAAGTTTTGAATCACATGAGTATTTGACTATTTTTGTTCTATGAATTGAGATTTTAATATTGGGATTCTTGGTATTTCTATCAAGAATTGATATATTTTGAACATGTATCCACGTTTTAAGTTCAAGAATGAATTATTGATATTTCTAAGTATTTTCGAGCCATGTGTCAAATTTTGAGCTTCCTTATGACGATTTGAGTTATTGGGTATATTGATATCGAAGTTGCAATGAGTCTTCGTATTTTTCGGATTGTTTTGATGAGTTAAATTGTTAAAAATATTACGTATTGAGTTTTTATATCCTTGTCCAAATGTCTAGTCAATTTTGGTTCCATGCATTGATACCTTGTTGATATTGAGGAAGATTAAAATGTTTTGAGCTGAAATGTGTTGAGTTAGGAATCCACAAATTGATATGATTTGATAAATGAGAAATAGATTTGATTTGGTCTTTATAATAGACCCTTGTGATGTTGTGGTGGATTTCCTAACGCATTCTGAGCTTGTCGGGGAGTATTACTTAGCACCGAGAGGAAAATTTGGTATTTCCCCAAACCTATGTGCCACCATAGGGTTGTTTGATGATGATATTATTGGCCAGAGAGCCCAATTGTGATTATTACAGTTTTAAGGTCGTACTCCCTGGCAAAGAGCATGATGCTCCCGCCAATGGGGGTTTCAAACATTGGTATTCCACGTAGCTCACGTGGGATTATCGGTTATAGGAAACTCCCATGTCCACAAGATTAAGTTTCTTGAATTACCGAGTCACTCTAAGATTTTAGTCAAAGAGTTGAGATGTTTATGATATTTTATGGTCATTTATGATGATTTATAATTACCTATGATGATTTTTGACGATATGATAATTTATGATGATTTAGGATAATTTATCATAATTTATGATTTATAGTGATTTACGTGGATTACAAGATTTTATCATATGAACTGTTTATTATAAAATTACGAAAAGTATGATTTGATATAACTCAAGCCAAGTGAGTCATCATTGTCTGTATGCATGTTTTCATGAAATTGATTATACTATTTATATTATTCCATGCACCCCCACATACTCAGTACATTTCAAAGTGCTGACCCACATATTTCCATGGGCTATATTCTTACCAAAATATAGATACAAGCTATAGCGCACATATCATGTTCAGCTGCAGCTATTGATCGGCAGGTGATTAGTCTTTTTGATTCAAGGACTTAAGTTGTTCAGATTTGATGTGTATTGTATTTTTTGTATTCATTTGTATTGAGTAGGGGTAGTTGGGAGTCATGAACCAGCTATCTTTGGTCAATGCTAGTAGATGCTTCATAGACAGTCACTAGTAGTCAGTGTATTCAGTTTCAGATTTGTATATATATGAGCAGAATTATGACCGTGTAAATTTACTTTCATGTTGGTCAGACTAAGTTATGGGTTGTTTCCGCATTATTCCTTCTATTTTATGTATTTTATTCAGTTGCTTTGGGTTATGCCAGATGAAGAGTTAGCTTGGGGTCACTTGTTACCTTAAGCACCGTGTGACATCTCTGGATCCAATTTTGGGCATTTCAAGCTTGGTATCAGAGCACAGAGTTCAAGTATCCTAGGGTGTCTATGAAGCCGTGTCTAGTAGAGTCTTGCGAACCGGTACGGAGACGTCCGTACTTTTCTTTGAGAGGCTATGAGGCATTTAGGAAAATGTTCTCTTTCCTTCAAGTCATAGATTGTGCTGTGGAAAGGTTCCTTAAGAAATTCATATGGGTTCATATCTTGCATAAATTGGGCCATTTCACCTTGTTCTAAAATACCGAATATAATCAAGCGTAAATCCTTATAGATGGTGCTTTCTTAGATAATCTCCTCTGATATTACGGGCTTGTAAGTGAGCTAGAAGAAAATGATTTCATTAGTGCTCTTGAGTTCCAAAAAATTAAGGTGTCATATGTACGTTCTTAAAGGTTGTGCATTAATCTTATGTCGGAAGTGTTTTTGGATTTCTCCTTAGAATTCATGATGTGATTTCGTATTTTCCTTATCCGTGTACTAATGTTAAGACAGGGTGATTAACTAGTTCCAATTTTCTCTCTTGATTATATTCCTGAGCTTACTAGCAAAGGTTCCATAGCTTTCAAGATGTACCCTCATCCCTCTTGAGTCGTTCAGTTGAGGTAAAGCGAGACACATATTTTCGGATCCTTGATTATGGTGTACCAGGCTTTTATTTCTTGAAAATATTTTTTGATCATCTTTTGATGAAAACTTGAAGTCTAGTGAAGCTGTGTGGGGCTTATTTCGATTCACTAGCATAATTGTTTTGATATTTATTTTCTTTTTCAAAATATAAAACTAAAGTCTAGTGAAGCCGTGTGAGGCCTGTTTCAATTCACTAGCAGCTGACTGTTTACTCTGTTGTTCTTGTATTGGTTGGAACCAAGGGGTTGGAAACATAGTAGAAGGCGATGTTAATAAATTATTATGGCATAGGCCATGGAATTGTGGATGATTATTGTCGTTATAAGGTTTTGGTGGACTAGTATGTTTGGGGTGTTTGATAGATGAAAATGGCTGTTGAGATTGTTGTTAATCGTAGTCAGAGTGAGTTGTTAAGTTTGTATAGTGGGTGATGAGAAAAATAAATTTAATGATTGAATTGATACGACGTTAGTGATAGGGAGGAGATTTAGTAGGTTTGAACCGTATGTACGGGAGCTTAAGTCTATTTATTTGTGATCAAGTATGATATTGTGTGTTGAGGTAGTAGTATGCTCAAGGTGTTATGGAGATTTTTTTTAAGTTATTAAATGTTAAGAGGTTAGTGTTATCCTTGATCGGGTAAGTATAAATGATGATATATGGTATACGATGTAATTGTGAGTTAACTTGAGCATTAGAGGTTGACGAGGGTGTTAGTTTAAGATGTGATGTTAGTAAAGCACGAAGAAGTTGGTATGGTTTAGCGAAGGTTTGATGCATCCATGGTAAGTTCTAGAATCTAAGCTATAGAGTGTATGAATTGTTGTATGATAACTTTTGAAGTTGTCTAAGTTGGTGGGTATTTGAGAGTTATGTTAAGATTGGGTTTTGTGCTCGCAAGTGTAGTTATGCTTGTGTATAGGTATATCCGGGGACCCTGGAGTAAAACGAATGCCATGGACTAGAGTTTGTATGGTGATTCATTGACTCGGAGTGTTGGCTTAAGTCTAAGGGGGAGATAGTAGAAAAAAAAATTAACTAAGTTAAGATTGCGGGATTCAGGTAGGTGTATCGGTGGGTTGCAAGTTGGTGGTGAGAAGTAGTGGTGTTGATCCTATTTTACCCCAGCCTTTTCAATGACTTTGATATTTTCTCATGCCTTATGTTTCATTCCCCCGATCATAATACATGTTCATGCATATCATGGGAAATCATGTATTCTCCTAACTATCAAAATATGGAGTCCCAATTTTTCTAGCAGGCGAAATCGACATTCCATAAGCTATAAACTCTAAAATCAAGTTGCGCAGTTCATAATACATGTGCTTAAGTTTTATTGTATGTTCAAGTTCAGTCCACCGACAACACCCTTAGCAACCAATAAGATTCAATTTATGTCCTGCGTGTCCTTAATTTTTAATCTTGATTCTGGTTGAATTCATACATTTGATGCCCTAGTTCTCCGGCCTCAATAACTGCACCAAGTCATACACAATATCCCTTCATATTCTACCCTTTCATGACTTCCCATTTATCGAGGGAGTGTGGATGAACAGTGGTGATGATAGGAGAGGGTGAGCGGGTTTTTATTGATAAAGATTGTGGCATGTTCATTTTAGATAAGGTGGCATGTGTGGAGTAAGCTTGAGGCTAGGCTTTTGATGGATGTCATGGTTATTTGAAGCATTTCGTGTTGTATTTGTGAAAGTGGTTGTGTGATGGTTTATCTATGTTTGTAGGTGGGGAATTATTGAAGTGAAGTCTTGTGCATGGCTTAGTTAATTGGAAAAGTTAGTGAGTGTTTTCTTAAGAATAGTACCCGAAAGTTGTCTTAATAAAGGATTGTAGAATTTGAAAAGGTGTTTTATGGGTGTTGATTAGGAGTGTATACGTAATTATAAAGATAGGCTTGAACATCATGTGTGTATATATGGACGGAGATTAAAGTTTATATTATCGATAAGTTTTGGTGTCTATGTTGATTTAGAAGTCTAAGCTAAAAGCTTTTGTAAATTGATCTTGCATAACACTCATGTATTGTGAATATATCTCCTGTCTGAGGATATTAGTTGCAAGCCTTGGCCTTGCTATAAGTTGAATTGTGTATATGCCTGTGAATAGTTCCCTAAGCTTCAAAATTTGTTGATATGAATATGATGGTTGAAAATGGTGGTATTAAATGGATTAGAGTTGATTGAGTGGTAATAAGAATTATCTGTGAGATGAGGAATTGTAACAATGTGGATGTGTGTAAATTTATAATTCGAAATGGTGCTATGTTACGGTGTTAGGTGGAGGAATTAGTGACTTTAAATTAAGCTTGGAAATGAGGAGAGAGAGTTTGGCTTAGTTAGATTTGAATAGCCAAGATTGCAAATGCCTTGTGAGAATTATGAATTGAATCAAGTAAGTATGGTATTTGGGGAAAATAGTATTGCGGAGAAAGGGTGTGAGAAGCGTATTAGTAAGCTTGAAAGTAAGGAGTTGTACTGTGTGGGGTCTAGTACTTTTATTTTGATATAAGACTGATCGACCTACGCTCCGTACTTAAAATTGGGGTCGAGTTATAAATCCTTATTTCAATATATATATATATATATATACATATATATATATATATATATACACATATATATATATATACATATATATATATACATATATATATATATATATATTGTTCGGACCATATCCCAAACCCAATTGCTTCCTAGTAGCGTTGAAAGTTTCTTGGAAAGATTTTGAATCATGTCCTAATTGAATGAGAGTGTGTCTTGATTCGGTCCGTGCACCTAGAAATTCAACTTGATAGTTATTCCGACGGATTCATATATTTCTTCCATCTTCCGATGTGGTCGAATCTCACTTCTTGAAGTTTCGTGAGCATAACCATTTCAAGAATGATTTATTTGCGTCGAAGCGAGTTATCAAATTCTATTTAGCCTTTGCTTTTGTTCCCAACCCAAGTATTAAGCATTGGGTCGATCATAAAGTATCCCGTGTATCAATTAGTATTATTCAGGGAGAACTGATCCTAAGAGGGAGATATTGTGATATCCCAAGTTTTCATATCCTAGATCTTTCATCTCTTTCTTTGTGAATATGTATTTAAATCGAAGTTAATAATTTTTCCTTCATCCAAATCTTTTAGTAATAGACTCAACTATGTCGTTGTGATTATCATGAGCTTATGCGTCGGAAAGTACTCCAAAGCTTAGAAAAATATAAACTTGTTCATCAAGCTATTTTAGTTGTGTATCCTCAATTTTCCTTGTCTTCCTAACCCAACGAGCGACATTTGGGGACGAATGTTTCCAAGGGGGAGATGATATGATACCTCAAGTTTTCTCGTTAAATATTTCGCTTCCAAATGTGAATCGTTAAAGCCTTTTTATGTTTCCAAGAGTCCGTTAAGATCTCAGATGAAAATGTGTTCAATTCTGTTCTTTATCGTGATTAATAATTTTATATGTGGAATTTCTAGATATGCAACCCGTTATCGTGTAGAGCATCGAATAAGATTTCCAACTATATGTGGATCATCCAAAACGGACACTCAAGCGATGAGTTATGATCATTCCGATCAAACCGTGAATAGTGGTGAACACTAAATGTGCAGGAAAAAAATACTGAGGCCAGACGAATTTTAGGGTCAACTTCAAACGAGCATAACTCCTTGTACATAATGATCTGGGTGAGATACTATATATCAACAGAAAGCTCTGAGAGTCCTCTTTCCAATGAAATTAGTTTCATCCAATTTTTCCATCGGAGCAAAAAGTTATGGTCGATCTACTTCAACCTATCAAAACAGTCCACCAAAGGACAGATTTGACATTATTTAATTTTTAAGGGTATTTTGGTCATTTCTACTCCAATCCATCCGGGTAAACCATGGATTTAAGTCCATTAAGAGTATTCAATAGCTCATTTTTCTCCAAAATTTCCTAAGGCCCAAACCCCAACCCTACTACTCCAAATTTCATCCTTCTATGTCTCTTGATTGAACCGTAGAAATTTCAAATTGATTTGGGATTCGAGTTGATCATGTTAAGGGCTTCGAGAATCACCCTTTATTTTCATGAATAAAGTTCCGGAGTTGGAAGTTCATATTCATATTCCATTTTTAGGTATATGGGGCTTTGAACAAGAATAATTCTTCCGTTCTTGTGTCCGTATCTTTAATTTTTATTATGGATTATTATGAGTTTAGCAAATGAATTTATTTTCAAGATATCCTACCATGAGATTTTGATTATGTATATATGTAAATTGTTCAAGCTTGCCAATTATGATTATTTAATGGATTCATATGGTTCTGTAAGTTGAATTATGTCTAAATAATTCGATTATGAACTTATAAAGATTTGAATTGTAAGTTTTGAATCACATGAGTATTTGACTATTTTCGTTCTATGAATTGAGATTCAATATTGGGATTCTTGGTGTTTCTATCAAGAATTGATATATTTTGAACATGTATCCACGTTTTAAGTTGAAGAATGAATTATTGGTATTTCCAAGTGTTTTTGAGCCATGTGTCAAATTTTGAGCTTCCTTATGACGATTTGAGTTATTAGGTATATTGATATCGAAGTTGCAATGAGTCTTGGTATTTTTTGGATGGTTTTGATGAGTTAAATTTTTGAAAATATTATGTATTGAGTCTTCATATCCTTGTCCAAATGTCGAATCGGTTAGGGTTCAATGCATTGATACCTTATTGATGTTGAGGAAGATTAAAATATTTTGAGCTAAAATGTGTTGAGTTAGGAATCCACAAATTGATATGATTTGATAAATGAGAAAGAGATTTGATTTGGTCTTTATGATAGACCCTTGTGATGTTGTGGTGGATTTCCTAACGCGTTCTGAGCTTGTCGGGGAGCAGTACTTAGCACCGAGAGGGAAATTTGGTATTTTTTCAAACCTATGTGCCTCCATAGGGTTGTTTGATGATGATATTATTGGCCAGAGAGCCCGATTGTGATTATTGCAGTTTTTAGGTCGTACTCCCTGGCAAAGAGTATGACGCTCCCGCCAACGAGGGTTTCAAATGTTGGTATTTCACGTAGCTCACATGGGGTTGTTGGTTATAGGAAACTCCTACGTCCATAAGATTAAGTTTCTTGAATTACCGAGTCACTCCGAGATTTGAGTCAAAGAGTTTAGATGTTTATGATGTTTTATGGTCATTTATGATGATTTATAATTACCTATGATGATTTTTGAGGATATGATAATTTATGATGATTTAGAATAATTTATCATAACTTATGATTTATAATGATTTACGTGGATTACGAGATTTTATCATATGAACTATTTATTAAGAAATTATGAAATTATGATTTGATATAACTCAAACCAAGTGAGTCATCATTGTTCGTATGCATGTTTTCATGAAATTGATTATACTATTTATATTGTTGCATGCACCCCCACATACTCAGTACATTTCAAAGTGCTGACCCACTTATTTCCATGGGCTACATTCTTACCAAAATGTAGGTACAAACTGTAGTGCATATATCATGTTCAGCTTGGTCGCAGCTCTCGATCGGCAGGTGATTAGTCCTTTTAATTTAGAGATTTTAGTTGTTCAGATTTGAGGTGTATTGTATTTTCTGTATTCAGTCATATTGAGTAGGGGTATTTGGGATTCATGACCCGTCTATCTTTGGTCAATACTACTAGAGGCTTCATAGACAGTCACTAGTAGTCAGTGTATTCCATTTCAGATTTGTATATATATGAGCAGAATTGTGACTGTGTAAATTTACTTTCATGTTGGTCAGACTAAGTTATGGGTTGTTTCCGCATTATTCCTTCTATTTTATGTATTTTATTCAGTTGCTTTGGGTTATGCCAGATGAAGGGTTAGCTTGGGGTCACTTGTGACCTTAAGCACCGTGTGACGTCTCAAGATCCGATTTCGGGGCGTTACAATTGACATACAGATCCCTAAAATCTTTGTGTTCTATAAGGTAGCTGATGAACTATTTGACCACTTATTCTTTGAGTGTAGCATCACAAAGGACATTTGGAGTAGATTACTTACATGGCTGGGTAAAGATTAAAGAATTGGAAGCTGGAATGTAGAGTGAACTGGCTGGTGACAGAGATGAAACAAGCTTTAGGATTCAGTAAAGTGGTAGTAGCGGTGTTCAACATGATGATCTACTCAATCTGGATATCCAGGAACACACTTAGATTTCAGAAAGAAACCTACTCTATAGATAAAATATGTAGAGAAATTGTGCTGCATATGCACACTAAAGGAAATTATGTAATTAAATGGCACAAATACCTACAGGAACTTAATTCACATCCTAGATGTATTAATGGGTAATAGATAACACGTTTTTAATTTTATGTATATGAATAGGATTAGGAGATGAGAGGTGATTGGTCAGTAATCACCAAGTTCTATAACAAATAGTTTTTGTGAAATAAAAATTCTGTTTACCAAAAAAATGGCTTTAAGAGAGAAAAAATTGACAATACTCTCTTTCTGAAGTGCAGAGGTAATAACTTGTTGATTCTTTTTGATATATGAAGGATATACAATCTTCAAATCAAGTGGGAACAACTCAAAAAGGCTCGTAATGGCTCCACGAAGGCACAATACGCAGATTAATGCACTTTTGGACCCCTGGAATATCTTGGGTGCATGTAGACTGTAGGAGTGTCCAATGTATGTGTTCAAAATACCAATATTTTCATAAGAGGCCCAAAATATTATAACCATGTGGCGCGAGGTAGTCCTAGAGGAGATTATCCTGTGACACGGGCTCATTTTGGTGTTCCCTTGCCTTAGAAAAATTCTGAACAACAAATTCCAGAGAGGTAGGGCGATATGGAGGCGACTCCTCACCTAGAGAGGGGCTCTACCCATGGCGCTATCCCACCTAGTCCGGGGTTCAATAATTGAGTATTTTCTTTTCCAACATGTTTTTAGTCATTAATTACTATTTTCTTATTATGATTATGACTATGTGTGGCTAAACGCCCCCTTTTCGGGGTTGAAGCCAAGAACATGATTATTATTGCTATGGATTAAGTTTATTTTCTTTGTTTATCAATATTGGTTGTTTGTTTATCCTCAGTTTAACTATTTTAAGGATTCACGACCCTTAGAATACATCCATTGTCAACCTTGTGAACTTAGGAGAGGGAATAGGGTGATAGAACATAGGAATAAGCAGAGTATGGTTCTTGATTCTTTATAAAATGAGAAACTTGAAGTTGTATCTGGGTCAGTGATGTACTTAGATAGCTTAATTAATTCATATGTAGGATGATATTTGTTAAGAATTTAAGCAAATTATTACATCCCCACTCAACGATGTAGGTGTAAGGTTTAACTTAGGTAATAGATTTGAGGTTGGGAAACCATAATTGCACAATTAACCCTACGAATCAAAAACCAAGATAAGCAAGTTAACGAATGAAATCCAAAAGCATAATATGATTGTTTAGAGTGCATCAACCCTATTATTGATTGTCTCAAGACCTTTTCTTTCCGTATTGTTTAGTTTTAATTTACAGTTTTCAAGCTCTTTATTTGGTTACTCTCGCATTAATTGAATCTAAAGTGTGAACTGAAATCAAATCATTGCCAAATCTAGTCTCTATGGGATCGATAACTTGACTTTCTTGAAGGCCACTATCTTACATGGTAGACCACGTACACTTGCATGTGCGCTTGGGAGCTGTCAATTTTTTGGCACCATTGTTGGTGACTTGTGTTGACACCTAATTTTTGTCCTCCACAACTACGTTTAATCTCAGGCTTTTTAAAATTTTCAAATAAAATCACAACAAATATTTTTTCCAAATAAACTCAATTTAAAATATGCATTTGGGTTAAATTTGTCATTTAAGTGATAATTGTATATTTTCATATTTGTATATACGGGATTGTATAAATGATGTCATTTAAATGAACATTTTTATCAAAATTGGACTTTAAATTAAGGATTATTTTGGAAAATAAATTTAATAATTAAAGTCTTGATTCAAATATATTTAATCTCAAAAATAATTTATTTGGATAAATATGTGTTTGATTTTATTAAATCAAAAAGCTCGGGATTAAATCGGTAGTTAATCTATGCCGAGCTTTGATCCAATTTAGTAGATTTATTTAAAATGACCATAATTAAAATCAAATTGACCACGATTGCAAAGCAATTGACCAATTGATATTTAATTAGGTTATCATTTGAATAAATTGACTAAAGTTTTAATCTAAATTGGTCATTTTTTAAATGGCTAAATTTCTATCCCTTCCATTTTAAATTGGGACACAAAGAATTTTCCCAACACAACAATTTAACACCCTTCATCACCAACCCATCACCGCCCAGCCCACCTTCACGAAAAACTGACCCAGCCCGCTCCTTTTATCTTCAACAAAGAAACAGATTTCAACATCAACAACACCCAATTCCAAATCATGATAACCTTCTTCATCAACAACACGACAATAATTCTGACCCGAACAGAACCCAATCCCCGTCGACCTGTTTCTCTCTAATCCATTTTCAACATGAACCAACTTCAACACGACCTAATATACGTGAAACGACCTGACCCAGCTGTACCCTCGTATCTCACGTATTCATAAGATGAGAAATGATCCAAAAATATTCTATAACAAGCCAGGTGTCACCCCTAATGTTCAAATCTCATGAATCTTGGGATGACCGGTACGAATTCGTACGTTTTGGCAATTTTTCATTGGTTGGAATGAATTTTCTTTTCTATTTATTGTCTTATTTGGGATGGCGTGAAAAAAATCCAAAATTAGCACTGGTTTGGAGGGGGAAACCGTAGGGGATGGAAATTTCAAATTTCAAAATCTCCTTCGAAAATCCCCGATTTACCCCCAATTTCATCTTCTATAGAAAGACCCTTGGGGTCACTGTTTTAGGGGGCTTTTCTCTTCTTTTAGGGGATTTTTAGTTTCGAAATCCGGGGGTTCGAAAATAGGTTGGAAATTCTAGCGTTTGGGAAATTGTTTAAGAAACTAGTTTGAAAAATTTTCTTTTGGTTTCGAAAAGGGGGATTTTTCTCTTTTCTTCCTTCTTGGGTTCGAAGGTTCCAGAAAAGAAAGATACGGTGTTCTTTTCAGTGACTTTTCTATTTCTTCTTTGGGAATTTAGCTGGTAATTAGAGTTTTTTTTTGAACGAAAGATGAGAAAGCCAACATCGTTTGGGTGGTGGTTGATTCTAAAATTTCGTCGTCCCTTTTTCTGCCCTAGAAGAGGTGAATATACTCGTACTCCTTTAAATTCATCACTTTCTGCTTTATCCCTCTTCTTCTCTGTAGAATTAGTTAATAATTTGTTTGGTAATTATGAATAAGGCTGAATTTCGCTGCTATAAATGGCCGTGATGGTCCTAGGGGTTGTCTTGTGATTATCGTTATGCCATTTCGCTGAAACAATGCTCATGTTGATATTTTCAATGCGATTACATTGAGTATGCTGCCTTTTAGCTAATGCTTGCTATTTTTTTAGGATTTTATGACCTAAATCGTATATATGCATCATCAAGATTTCATCTTCTATTTCTAGTTTCCCCTTTAGACCTAGTGTTTCTTGTTGTATTAGGATTACTATCTTTGAAATCGTTGAATCTGTGAGTTAGCTTCGCTTTGCCTATTTTCGCTCCATAATTCGTTTGTTTGAACCTTGGCATCCTTATTTAATAAGTTACCTAATGCCTTCATTTTTATGTACTGCTTATTGTGCAACAGCTGGATTTCGAATTAAAGCTTGTGGCTTTGATCGTGTTTAGTTAGATTTTAGCCATGTGTTGTTCTATTTGAAGTTGATATGTAAAGCTATTTCAACTATCATCATTACGGGATAGTATCGTAGTTGTCAAGCTAGCTTGTTGCTAGCAGAGTTACCCCTCAGGAGTCTTTGGCTTCTCATACGCTGAAAGGACGATGAGTGAGGTCCAAAATGTGCTAGGAATTCCAAGGAACCCTCGATATCCATGTCGCTTGAATGAGGACGAGGATTATAGTGATGTGTTGATTTGGTCATCATTATTGCATGATAGTCTCAGATTGTTGTTTTCGATTTAACTGGTAACACCATCCGAAGGGCTGCCTTTAGAGCTCCTCTGTCTATTTTTTTTTATGCCAAAAGGGATAATGAGATATGTCTCAAGCCACACCAGAAATTGCATAATTCTCTGATGACCGTATTGATTGTTAAAAATCTTGTATTTTAGAATTCATCGAAGAGAGAAGAAGAATCAAGATGGTATTCTCTGCCACCCCTATTTTAGTTTGTGGATTACGTCTGCCTTTTAGTATCAAAAACCAGAATTTGAATTTCCCATTATTTGTGTTCAAGATGTGTTCCGATTAAAAGGAATAGGTTTTTTTTGGTTCCTCAATTGGGTTAATGGTTCAGTCCTTCTTTATATTCATATGATATATAGTGCTGATATGGTCTGCTGCTGATTGTGACATAACGAATCCTTGAGAACTGTGACTTTGATTCCCTATGTGTTTCTAAAATCTGTTAATTTTAAAATGAAATTTTAATCTGTCTAGGAAATTTTTGTTTTAGAATAGTCTATTCTATTTTTGGCCACATTCTTGCACCAGTTTGAGATTCCGCTTGATGATTGGCGCAAGATTTGTTTCTTTGTGTATGTTCATAAATGCTTTATTAATTATATTGTAAATGACTTGATTAATTATTGGGGTCCCATTTTTTTTATTGTAGTCGTGCAGTGATATGATTGTTCATTACTTCACTCTTCTCCTTTTTTTCTCTTTTACCAATCGTATACTAATGAGTGATTTTTATTTCTTTGAATAAAATCGTGAGTCCTACACGGACTCTGTTCTATTTCGTGTTTTACAAGGGCCAATCCGCCTATCCCATCGAGTCGGTTTCAAAGAAAATCCATAGGTTGATTTCATAGCATACAAAGAGTCAAAGGAAGAAGAAATAGGCCAAAGTCCCATATTTGAAGTCGCAAAAGACCGAAGAGCCTTATTTTTCTTATCTTCACTTATTGTCATCTTATTCATATATTTATTATCATCCTTGTTTATTTATCTGTCCATATTTCATTATAATTCATTCGGGCCATGAAGGCAAAGTTGTATTTAATACAGGTGGAGCAAGGTTCGAGCCAAAGGCTCGAAAATTAGATTAGGACAGCTGAATGGGTCGAAAGCCCAATTAGACTAGGATAGGTCTTATTGATTTGGGCCTAATGTCCTAAATCCTTTACAGCCTCCCCTTCCCCTCTTATTTATGCTTGTTTGTTTTACGTGTTTTTGGTGTAGTTGAATCCCTAACTAAGTCGCTAAAAAATTGATTTTTGCAAAAAACTTTTTCCTAATCAACTACTTTTCAACAAATTGATCCTTTTTTAAGTTAGTCAAAATACATTTTCAAACAGTCTGGATAACCACAAGTTAGCGGACGTTTTAGGTGCCTAACACCTTCCTAAAACATTAATAGGAACCTCTTATCTAGAATCTCTAACTTAAATGATTTTACTGTTTGGAATCGTCTAAGTACATTACAAAGGTTTCTTAATTCCTTTTCAAAATTATGTAGAGACTCTTCTCAAAAGTCAAAAAAAAAAAATCTACAAAACAGAAATGGCGACTCTGCTGGGGATTTTGTAACTAAGTTCTAACCAAATGTTTGATTTTGTCTTTTGATTAACTGTTTATGTGTTTATATGTTTTGATTCTATAAAGTTTAACTATCGCATCTCATTGGTATATTCCTACATTATTTAAACTGTTTTGGGGTTTCGTGGATGTCCCGGCCCCTATTGTTCAATTCCAATAATGTGTTAGAAATACGAACGGCTTATTAGCATGTGAGTCGTCTGATGGCAGTTCATATTTTCAAACTCAAGTTGTCCATTTGAGAACCGGTGTTCAAACCCACTCTAGACACCTAGGATAGAACGAAACCAAAACCCTATTTTAGGCATGAGCCTAGGACGACCCAATACTCGAGCAGGGTATTGGGCCAATTAGAAAATCTGCCCTGCGTCTATTGACCCCGAGTCAATTATAGACGAATCATATTTATGTGTTGAAGAAAATATATGCCTGTCTAATTCAATCTATTATCCTTTGGGGGTCAGGAAAAAGCTTGATTTGCTTACTTTCGTAAGAAGAACTGAAGCAAGTTAAGCAAGAAAATTGATCGATTTGGGAGGTTGCATCTAAGGCACAGTTTAAACGTCAATAGATGTCATCAATATAAGAAATAGACAAATCTAAGAAGGGGAAGGCTGATAGAAGAAGCACTAAGGAATTAGTATTTTTTATCCCCTGTGTGGGAATGTATCTTCTTTCATGTTATTTCCCTTCCTAAAGATTGTATCCCTCTTTCATTATCTTTTATAGGCATTTATGCCCTTTTAGTGTCTATAAAAGTTGGGGGATAATGTATTGACCTTAAGCAAGAATATTTTTTCTTTAAAAATCGTTAGGCCCAAACCCTTGGCTCAAAAGGGTCACCTAATTAGGATGCACGTTTATTACAATATGCTTATATAATATAACTATTTATGTGCTTATACGTGTTATGTTGATTCGAATCAAAGGTAAACTAATCCAACCCCATTTTCCATAGAACATCTCTAGGCAGAAATATACCCTATTATACAAAAGTCCGACTAAAAGCACTCCAACTCTCCCGAGTTTCTCATAAAAGTCCGTAGTCATTCTTAAAACTTCCAAAATGATCGCTACCATTTTAGGAAAGTTGACTTTAGAATTAGAAAAATCTATTATAGTTTCAAACTACGTAGGGCCTGATTTCTCCTCTGTGAGATACGTAGGCAGTCTTGCAGCCCGACCCATATCTCCAAAAGCTCTGTTGTTCTCCACTTTCTTAAAGGAAGAAGAATATTTGAACCTTCCCAAAAAATTCCACCTATCCATATCATTGAGCAAAATTCTGTTCATTGAAATCCTCGAGTTATCATTATTTCATGGATCAATTCGCATGAGATGAGAAACAACTCTATGTGTTTACTTCCTACCTTATCATCTTGCTTTACTTATTACTAACAGAATCTAACACGTCAACATTTGAGTTATTTTTACTTTGCAGGTAATAGAAACTACTCTGTGTTGGTACAAAATGACCCTACTTCACTAGATCAAAATGAATAAGAGATCTGCTTGTTGACTATAACTTTGTTACAAGAAAAGAAAAATGACTAGTAGTAAAACTAGACTCTACCAATCATTTTCAACCCAGTAAGCGATAGTCTCGAGGATGGAATAAGGGAAAATATGAGGGAAGAATTTTCCAAGACAGTTGGAATCATGGAAGATTAATTGGAGGAAACATTATTGAATTGGACCTCTACTCCACTTATGACTCATCGCCCGTCATGTAACAGTAACTTAAAACCTACCATTTTCATGTCATGTTAAGAAGAAAAATAATGGTAGCCCTAGAATAGTCAACAGAAGAGTCAAAGAGTTCGAGAATCAAAGAAGCCTAATCTAGAGGAAACCGAAGTGGTTAACTTGGAAGGCGATGACTCCATTGGACATTTGATCCTTTGCTCTATCAAGACAAACGCAATGCAAACATCATGTCATCCATAGAAGTACTTATTTATATCCTAGTAAGATGGGTAAGAGTATTTTTAGGGCCCTTATGAGTTTATGTACAAACTACGTTTGACCTTAATTCAAAAAAAGGATACGTAGGCGGCGTATGTCGGCTTCGGTCAACCCCTTAGGAAAATTTATCATTTCCTTTTATGTACGAACTACGTTTGACCTGAATTCCCAAAAAGGGATACGTAAGCGGTCTATGTCGGCTTCTGTCAACCCCTTAGGATAATCTATCCTTTTCCTTTATGTATGAACTACGTGATGACCTGAATTCCCAATAAAAGGGATACGTAGGCGGCCCATGTTGGCTTCGGTCAACCCATTAATTTCTTTTGTTTATCCCTAGCATAGTTTTGAACTATGTTTGACCTAATTCCTGCTTCAATGGGATACGTAGGCGCCCCAACGGCTCGGTCATATAACCCCAGAAAATAGAAACTGGGGCAGAATTTTTGAGAAGGAATCTCGAAAATTCACAAGAGAAGATAGACATCCAACAAAGAGAATGAAGATCAGCAAAGAATACAGATCCACTCAAGATGATATCATCTCAGACTACTTTAAACTGGGGTATAAATTTTGAGAGATGCCTCAAAATTTCAATCAAATACTGGAATATATTTTAAATTCCCCAGCACTAGAGGTCGAAGTTGACATTTGAGAATCACCACCTATGATAAAGTCTAGGAAGACTGAATCCCTATCTTTGATAAAACTTCTGGTAGAGAGCCTCGACAATGTTGAATCCCCAGCAATCCTCTGTCAAATGTCGGATATTGTTAGAATCAAGAGAAAGATGATCATTGAACTAGTACATGATATGACTGGCAGAGATTTTCTAAAGTTTTACAGAAGCTTTTGATATTATGTTCTAAAAATTAAGACTATTTTCAAAAAATCTTACAACTCATTTATTTAGTACTTGCCTAGACATCACTTGGGATGGAGTGTCAGGATGGAAGTGTCGATATGGCAGAATGTCCAAGAGATGACAAGCAACAAATCAAGGATCAAAGAAGGTCAACACAGAGTAATTTTATTCAAACTAATCATTTTTATGTGGATGCAGGGATCAATACACAAAAGTGAGGGTCTCTTTCAAAAATCCCCAAGCAAATTGGGAGCCACGACAGAGTATTAATGCCCAAGAACGGTATTTTAGGGTAGCCCTAAAAATATGTTTAATACCTATTTATTGAGGACCTTTTGATTTGTCCATCTCATTTCTTGAGATCATGGGCGACAAACAAAAGCTCCTTGTCTTCTTCACAAATATTGTATTTAGAAGTTTCCTAAAAATAGTCGCTAGTAAAAGCGACTTTGTGTCTACTAATCATCTATCTTGAGTACAGGTACATGAAGAAAGCAAGACGCTGACAAATGAAGACTGGTAAAATTATTTTAAAATTTTTCAAGAGGGCCATTGCATATCATTGCCACAAGAGCCATTACATATCATTGCCGAAAGGGACATTGTATATCGTTGCCACAAGGGTCATTGCATATCATTGCCTCAAGGGCCATCGCATACCATTGCAGCAAGGACCATTACATATCATTGCCGTAAGGGCCATTGCATATCATTGCTGCAAAGGCCATTACATATCATTGCCGCAAAGGCCATTACATATCATTGCCACAAGAGCCATTACATATCATTGCCGAAAGGGCCATTGCATATCATTGCCGCAAGGACAATTGCATATCATTGCCACAAGGTCCATCACATATCATTGTCGCAAGGGCCATTGCATATCATTGCCAAGAGGGCCATTTTATATCATTGCCAAGAGGGTCATTCATATCATTTGCTGAGAGGGCCATTTTATATCTGTTAACACGCAAGACACAACGCTCGCGTTGAGGATATCATCATCATTTAACATCTGTTGACATGCTAGACACAATGCTGGTGTCGAGGATATCATCAGCATTCAATATATTTATTGACACGCAAGACACAACGTTGGCGTTGAGGATATTATCATCATTTAATATCTATTGACGCACTAGACACAATGCTGGCGTTGAGGATATCATCAGCATTTAATATATCTGTTGACATGCAAGACACAACACTGGCATCAAGGATATCATCATCATTCAATATCTGTTGACGCACTAGACACAACGCTGGCGCCAAGGATATCATCATCATTTTATATCTGTTGACATGCAAGACATAAATGTTAGTATCGAGGATATCTCATCATTTTATTAATCTGCATCTGAATGGATCAAGAGCACATGATTTGAAGGGACGTCTCTAAGTCGGTATCTAAAGACAAGTGACATATAAGATTTCATGGAAATTAACAATTTGCGGGTCATCTATAAGTTATATTATTTGAAATAGGATAGTACACAAGATTGCCTATGAATTGGCAGCTCATAGGGTATCCATAAGCCGCAACAACATCCAAACCGGATAGTGTGCAAGATCACCTATGATTTGATAGCCTATAGGTCATCCATAAGCCACAACAACATCCAACCTGGATAGTGTGCAAGATCGCCCAAAAATCAATAGTTCAAAGGTTATCCGTAAGTCGCAACTAAATCCTTATCGGAGAATATGCAAGATTATCAAATTGATACGTCCAAGGGTTCTCTATAAGTTACATTATATCCAAGATCGATTATGTGCAGTATTACCCAAAGACTAACAATCTGAGAGATTATCTATAAGTCATATTGTATCCAAGGTCGGATGATGTGCAGGAACACCTGAAAGCTAGCGATTGGAGGGATATCTGTAAGACATCTCTTATCCAAAGTCGGATAATATGCAGGATTACCTAAAAGCTAACAATTCAAAGGATATCTATAAGTCACATCGTATCCAATGTCAAATAGTGCGAAAGATTATCCAAAAATTGACAATTTAAGAAAAATTTATAAATCGATCATCGGCTATAATCGGAGAGGTTATCATTCCACATACAATAAGTGATACAGGTAATCAAAAGGGTTGCCACACCAGTACAAGATTACACAGTTATATGGACCGTTCTGCATAAAATATCGTCGGTATCTAAAAGGGCCACCCCACTTTGAAGACATATTCAACCAATAAATGTCATGAGGGTTATTGTGTTTGTTATCACAGGTTATTTCATTCTAAATAGGTACAGGAAGAGATGACTTCGCTTTTCAAGCCACAACTCACGTGAAGATATGGTAAAAGACTACATACCTCTTTCGTGAATTATGTTTAGCACTAACACTTTTTGCTTGAAGCATTGTTGAGAGAATCCAAGAGAATGAAAATCTCAAATCAAAACCATAGGTGTGGAATACTTCAAATAGGACACAGCACAACGTGGAACTCTTTCTTAGCAGCAAAATGGGACATAGTCTAAAGAGGGATGTCAAACTCTCTAGACGCGAGCTAAATGATGATCACCACCACCATCTACCATGCCTCTATTAGAAGTCATGTGGGTATTTTTGGATATTCTAGTCTCATCTTCACCTTCGGGATATTTCTAAACTCATGCCGAGGGTACCCTTCTCTTTCTTTTAAATTCGAGTGATAAGACTCCTAGAGTTTTGGAAATTATGCCCAGGTAAATTCTTACCTATGGATGTGAATAGCTCCACATTCATGGTTAAAAGGTTACAAGCCTCTTTTCCGCAACTCAATCAACTTGTCACTCATCTTGAGTCAAAGATCGTCTGAAATAAAAGACTATCTTTTCTACCGATTGAGTCAAACTACAGGCAGTCTGATTCCCTGAGTCTCAGGGATATATAGGCTGGGATCTATGTAGAAAACTCGACTGCATTCCAACCTCTCCCTAAATCCCTTCATTCCCCAGCTTTTCAATTTTATCAAAAACTCAACCGATATGGACGGTGAATTTTTCTTGAAAATCGTGCTTAAAATCAAGCTTTATGAACTACAAGTGGCCTGAATTATCATATAACCTGAGATATGTAAGAAACCTAAAACCGAGGTTTGTCCATAACTCCATGAAACTCATGCAAAAAATCAACGTCTTTCATATTCGAATTTATGGTCGGACAAAAATTAGGAACGTCAACCTCCCTTTGCCTAGGGTTACTTGCATCCACCCTAACCAAAGGGAGGGGGCAGTTGTTGACACCTAATTTTTGTCCTCCACAACTACGTTTAATCTTGGGCTTCTTTAAATTTTCAAATAAAATCACAACAAATATTTTTCCAAATAAATGCATTTTAAAATATGCATTTGGGTTAAATTTGTCATTTAAGTGATAATTATATATTTTCGTATTTGCATATACGGAATTGTATAAATGATGTCATTTAAATGAACATTTTTATCAAAATTGGACTTTAAATTAAGGATTATTTGGTAAATAAATTTAATAATTAAAGTCTTGATTCAAATATATTTAATCTCAAAAATAATTTATTTGGATAAATATGTGTTTGATTTTATTAAATCAAGAAGCTCGGGATTAAATCGGTAGTTAATCTATGCCGAGCTTTGATCCAATTTAGTAGATTTATTTAAAATTACCATAATTAAAATCAAATTGACCACGATTGCAATGCAATTAACCAATTGATATTTAATTAGGTTAGCATTTGAATAAATTGACTAAAGTTTTAATCTAAATTGGTCATTCTTTAAATGTCCAAATTTCTATCCCTTTCATTTTTAAATTGGGCCACAAAGAATTGGCCCAACACAACAATCTATCACCCTTCATCACCAACCCATCACCGCCCAAGCCCACCTTCACAAAAAACTAACCCAGCCCGCTCCTTATATCTTCAACAAAGAAGCAGCTATCAACATCAACAACACCCAATTCCAAATTGCAATAACCTTCTTTATTGACAACACGACAATAATTCTGACACGAACAAAACTCGATCCCCGCCGACCCATTTCTCTCTAACCTATTTTCAACATGAACCAACTTCAACGCGACCTAATATCTGAGAAATGACCCGACCCAGCTGTACCCGCGCATCTCACACATTATTAAGATGATAAATGATTCAAAAATCTTCTAGAACAAGCCAGGTGTCACCCCCAACATTCAAATCCCATGAATCTCGGGATGACTGGTATGAATTTATACGTTTTGGTAATTTTTCATTGGTTGGAATAAATTTTCTTTTCTATTTGTTGGCTTATTTGGGATGGAGTGGAAAAAAATCCAAAATTAGCACTGGTTTTGAGGGGGAAACCGTAGGGGATGGAAATTTTGAATTTCAAAATCTCCTTCGAAAATCTCCGATTTACCTCCAATTTCGTCTTCTATATAAAGACCCTTGGGGTCACTATTTTAGGGGGATTTTCTCTTCATTTAAGGGATTTTTAGTTTGGAAATCTGGGGGTTCAAAAATAGGTTGGAAATTCTAGCGTTTGGGATATTGTTTAAGAAACTAAGTTGAAAATTTTTCTTTTGGTTTCGAAAAGGGGGATTTTTCTTTTTTCTTCCCTCTTGGGGTTCGAAGGTTCCAAAAAAAAAGATACAGTGTTCTTTCAGTGACTTTTCTATTTCTTCTTTGGGAATTTTGCTGGTAATTGGAGTTTTTTTTCAAACGAAAGATGAGGAAGTCAACATCGTTTGGGTGGTGGTTGATTCTAAAAGTTCGTCATCCCTTTTGCTGCCCCAGAAGAGGTGAATATACTCCTACTCCTTTAAATTCATCACTTTCTAGTTCATCCCTTTCTTCTCCTCAGAATTAGTTAATAATTTGTTTGGTAATTATAAATAATGCTGGATTTCATTTGCTATAAATGGTTGTGATCATCCTAGGGGTTGTCTTGTGATTATCATTATGCCATTTCATTGAAACAGTGCTCATATTGATATTTTCAATGCGATTGCATTGAGTATGATGCCTTTTAGCTGATGCTTGCTGTTTGTTTAGGATTTTATAACCTAAATCGTATATATGCATCATCAAGATTTCATATTCTATTTCTAGTTTCCCCTTTAGACCTAGTGTTTCTTGTTGTATTAGAATTACTATCATTGAAATCATTGAATCCGTGAGTTAGCTTCGCTTTGCCTCTCATCGCTCCATAATTCATTTATTTAAACCTTGGCATCCTTATTTAATTAATTACCTAATGCCTTCATTTTTGTGTACTGCTTGTTGTGCAATAACTGGATTTCGAATTAAAGCTGGTGGCTTTGATCATGTTTAGTTAGTTTTTAGCCCTGTGTTGTTCTATTTGAAGTTGATATGTAAAGGTATTTCAACTGTCGTCATTACAAGATAGTATCATAGTTGTCGAGCTGGCTTGTTGCTAGCAGAGTTACCCCTCAAGAGCCTTTGGCTTCTTATACGCTGAAAGGACGATGAGTGAGGTCCAAAATACGCTTGGAAGTCTAAGGATCCCTCGATAGCCATGTCGCTCGAATGAGGAGGAGGATCATAGTGATGTGCTGATTTGTTCATCATTATTGTGTGATAGTCTCAGATTGTTGTTTTCGGTTTAACTGGTAACACCATCCAAAGGGCTGCCTTGAGAGCTCCTCTGTCTATTTTTTTTATGCCAAAAGGGATAATGAGATATGTCTCAAGTCACACCAGAAATTGCATAATCCTCCGATGACCATTTTGATTGTTAAAAATCTCGTATTTTAGAATTCATCAAAAATAGGAGAAGAATCAAGATGGTATGTTCTGCCACCCCCCATTTTAGTTTGTGGATTACGTCTGCCTTTTAGTATCAAAAACTAGAATTTGAATTTCTCGTTATTTGTGTTCAAGATCTGTTCCAATTAAAAGGAATAGGTTTTTTTTGGTTCCTCAATCGGGTTAATGGTTTAGTACCTTCTTTATATTCATATGATATATAGTGTTGACATGGTCTGCTGTTGATTATTACCTAACGAATCCTTAAGAACTGTGCCTTCGATTCCCTATGTGTTTCTAAAATCTGTTAAGTTTAAAAGGAAATTTTAATTTGGCGAGGAAATTTTTGTTTTAGAATAGTCTATTCTATTTTTGGCCACATTCTTGCACAAGTTTGAGATTTTGCTTGATGATTGGCGCAAGATTCGTTTCTTTGTGTATGTTTATAAATGCTTTATTAATTATATTATAAATGACTTGATTAATTATTGGGGTCCCATTTATTATATTGTAGTCGTACAGTGATATGATTGTTTATTACTTCACTCTTCTCCCCTTTTTCTCTTTTACCAATCGTATACTAATGAGTGATTTTCTTTCTTTGCATGAAATCATGAGTCCTGCACGGACTCTGTTCTATTTTATATTTTACAAGGGCCAATCCATCCCATCCCATTGAGCCGGTTTCAAAGAAAATCCATAGGTCGATTTCATAGCATACAAAGAGTCAAAAGAAGAAGAAATGGGCCAAAGTCCCACATTTGAAGTCGCAAAAGACCGGAGAGCCTCATTTTCCTTATCTTCACTTATTGTCTTCTTATTCATATATTTATTATCATCCTTGTTTATTTATCTATCCATATTTTGTTATTCATTCATTAGGGCCATGAATCCAAAGTTGTATTTGATACAGGTGGAGCAAGGTTCGAGCCAAAGGCTCGAAAATTAGATTAGGATAGGTGAATGGGTCGAAAGCCCAATTAGACTAGGACAGGTCTTATTGATTTGGGCCTAATGGCTTAAATCCCTTACATCCTCCCCTTCCCCTCTTCTTTATGCTTGTTTGTTTTACATGTTTCTTGCGAACCTAGTTGAATCCCTAACTAAGTCGCTAAAAAACTAATTTTTGCAAAATACGTTTTCCCAATTAGCTACTTTTCAACAAATTGATCCTTTTTTAAGTTAGTCAAAACATGTTTTCAAACAGTCCAGATAACTGCAAGTTAGCGGACGTTTTAGGTGTCTAACACCTTTCTAAAACGTTAATAGGAACCGCTTATCTAGAATCTCTAACTTAAACGATTTTAATATTTTGAATCATCTAAGTACATTATAAAGGTTTCTTAATTCCTTTTCAAAATTAAGTGGCGACTCTTCTCAAAAGTCAAAAAAACAAATTCTGCAAAACAACTTGTTATTTGGCAATTATTTATTTTAGTTTTATTTTTAGATTTATTTGGTGTTTTTTTGCCTTGTATTACTTTTATGTTTGCAGGAGATTGGTTTCGAAGTTTATAAGATGTCAAGGGATTGGGAGTTGATAGAACCAAACCCAAACTTGAGCAACTTTACCATCAACGCAGGAGAGAAGCAATCCTTCTCTTGAGAATTCCACAAATCCAAGAAGACCAAGAGAACACTGCTCCTATGCCTGAATAACAAGCGGTTGGTAGGAAGGTTAGGAAAGTGGCAGTCCCATTTCGAATAAACTTGACTTCCGCGATCTAAAGATCGACAGATGGGGAGAATTTTGAGTTGAAACAAAATATAGTGCAACTTCTTATTAGTGGTGGATAGTTTGCAGGGCTTTTACACGAGGATCCATAACTCTACTTGTAGACTTTCATCGATCTTACTGATACATTCACTTCAACTGGGGTAACTCCAGATTATGTAAGGCTGACACTATTTCCCTATTCATTTTTGGGGAAAGAAAGTTAGTTGAATGCGGATCCAGCCAATTCAATCACATCATGGGATAACTTAGCCAGAAGGTTCCTCATCATATTCTTTCCATCAGGCAATACTATGAGACTTTGGAGTGAGATAGTAAACTTCAAATAGAAGCCTGAAAAAAATATATATCATGCTTGGGAATTCTGTAAGTCCCTTCTTTGGGATTGTCCGCACCACCAACAGTCGAATGAGGTACTTGCTCATACTTTTGTATAAGCTCTTGATCACAATATGAAGATTTTACTAGATTTAGCTGCATGTGTTCAAGCATTGGAGCTAACTTATGATAAGTTGTACACATTGCTGAACCGCATAGAACAAGGAAATCCAGAGTGACATTTAGATTCTAGAAATGCCACAAAAGGAATTGCGGGTGTGTTGGAGGTGGACCAATTAACAGCCCTTTAGACTTAGGTTTCTGCATTGCAGAATTTGATCAACATATTATTCAACGGTTTAAAGTTGGTAGCAACATAACCTGCAGCCATAGTTAATGCCATCCAACAAGCTACAGGTTGGTGTGAAGTATATAGAAATAGAAGTCATGTGGCTACCATGTATGCTTCAAATCCATAATTTGTGATGAATGTTTGTAATGCTTAAAGGACAAATTACGATAATGCCTATAATATAAAGTGGTAAACTCAGCTACCTAATCAGCCATGGAATGCCCTACAGCCACAGGCCCAATCGAATCAGTCTACGAGCAATATGAAAGAGATGTTGAAACAAATCTTAGATGGTCACACATAATTAATTACAAATCTAAATAGTCAAAGGGTGAAATTATAGAATCAAAAAGTGGCCCAGAGGAATTTAGAGTTGCAGATTGGGAAGATACAATAAGTGTTAAATACCAGACCACAAGGTGGTTTGCTAGCTGATACAGAAAATCCCAAGAAAGTCATGACAATCACTTTGCGGAGTGGTAAAGTGCTTCAAGGAGAACCTCCCATGGCAATAAATGAGGTAGATGCTGATGTGGTAACCAAAAAGGTGGATGAAGAAGTTTTTAAAAATTCAAGAAATTTTGAGTACTTGAATGAAAAAGTTGCTGAACCAGAGAAGAAGAAGACGCTACCACTACATTTCCCTCAAAAGTACATAAAAGCGAAATAGGATGCCTTGTTCAAAAAGTTCATTGACACATTCAAAGAGCTTTATATTAACTTATCTTTGCTAGATGTTTTACAGAGTATGCCTAAGTATGCAAAGTACTTGAGGAATATGGTTGCTAAAAAGGTAAAATTGTAAGAGGAGCTATAACACTGACTGAAGAGTGTAGCACAGTGATGTCATATAAAATCCCCAAGAAATTAAAAGATCAAGGAAAGTTTGCCATCCCTATTTAAATTGGGAGTAAGGGGGTTTATGCACTGAGTGACTTAGGGGAAAGCGTTGACTTTATTATTCCTGTTAACTTTTTTGTTCTTGATTTTATAGCAGACGAAAAGGTACCAATTATCTTGGGGCACCCATTCTTAGCGACCAGAGGTTCTTTGATTAACGTTAGAGAAGGCACACTCAAGATGAGGATAGATGATGAAGAGGTTGTATTTGATGTTTACAAGGCCCCCATTGAAAATGCCTAATATAAAGATTTATGAATAATTAATGTGTTGGAAATGGATGAGTGTGGGGTACTTTATTCACTAAAGACCTCTTCCAACTACTTTATTAAGAAGTCTACTATGAAACCACTGATTCCCAACATGTTGAAAGGTGAAAGAGTTCTTAAAAAATGGAAAAATAGCTCTCAAAAGGGAATAAAAGGGTGAAGGTATATGGTTGAGCTGATATGGGTCGTGCCGCGACTATAAATTAGGTGCTCCTTGGGAGACAACCCAAGTTAATTAGGTATGTTTTATTTTTAATTTTTTTAGCTTTTATTTCACATAGTTTTTATTTTTGGTTGAGTCACAGGTTATTGAAAAGTCTGAGTACCAAAAACTTGAGCTAAGAGCATAGCAAAGACCGAGTGTGGGGTCTCATAGATCCCATTTATATATAAAGATGCTACTAGCTAGGACTAGAGGCCTCAGGGAGTATTTCTATCTTTTACCTTTAAAATTCACTTTGGGGATAAAGTAGATTTTTAAGTGTGGGGTAGGAAAATTCCCAAACTTTGGCTCAATTTAAAATTTTTTAGGATAGAATTAAGTGAGATACTCTTGTTGGTGCTATTTTATATTATATGATGCAAGTGGATTTGTTTGTAGAAGCATGTAAATTGTGAGAATTACTACTTTTGAGACTCTTAGGCTCATGTTTATGACTCGTGTACTTGTTGGCTTGATTTTGAATTTATGCTATTATTTGGTTGGGAGTCTATGAAGATCCTATTAAGTTGAGCATGTGCCATGTGTGATGTGAGGTATTTTTATATTCCTTATTGCATGTGATATCTAGATCTTACTCGGTGTGTATGTAAGGCGGAATAAAGAGTGTGGGTTTAGGAGATGATTTAGGCATTTCTTTGATACCCTTATTTTATACCTTCTATTTGTCCTACCCATTGTGCATTATCCTAGTTAACCCCCATTGAGCCTTTAGCATTTTCTTTGGTACCTTCATATGTAGCCTAATCCTCTTTTTTGATAGACCATAATTTGATCCAAAAAGCTCCTAAGTTCTTTAATGAAAAAAATTTGAAAAAGGAGTTTGAGAAATTAAAGAAGAAAAAGGTGAAATTGATGCCCCAAGGTAATAGTTATTGGTGTTAATAATTGATGTGTGATGGATGGGTGTGATATAATTTATGCTAGAATATTACCATGATTGTGAAAAAAAAAAGTAAAAAATTGATTCTTGTGGTAGTAAACTAGGTGTCCACCAAGTGTTTATGAAAATACGTAAAAGAGATGGGGCAAAAACAAAAGGTATGGATGAATGAATAAGTGTAGTTTTGTTGTTGGAGAGTGATTTTAAATGTATAATGCATTATACTAAAGTGCTTAGAGAGGTTAGTCAGTATTCCCAAATAGATCCTACCCGTCCCTTAGCCTACATTACAACCTAGAAAAGTCCTAGTTGATCCTAAGCTTTACATTCGACTATTAGTGGAACATTGCACTAAGGGCAATCCTATGGTTCGTTGTGTGAAACTTTTGAATTCTTTGTAAGAGTGAGCATAATTTGATTCTTGTACTCATCATGTTCTAAATTTCTTAATTGTGAGTGATTATGGGCAACTCTCCTGTTGTGAGGGCACATGTTTGATGAATATGGGTGATTTTTATGATGTCTTTCATTGATTCATGTGCATGAGTTTTCCAACTTGTTGAGTAAATTCTTGAGGCTAGGATGATTTGGAGTAGTTTTCATAAGCTTTCAATTGTGTTTGTAACATGCTTAGTATAGTAACTTGTATTTCGGGTAGTCATTATAGTACTAGCTTGATTTTCTTGCATATAGTAGAAGTTTAGAATATCCAGCTCAAGAGGTTTAGAGTAAATAGTTGTTCAAGGATGAACAAGGCTTTAAGTGTGGGGTGGTGATGTTGGGTATATTTATGCATTCTAGCGTCATTATTCTAGACTTTTTAGCCTTGTTTTGAGGATGGTTCATTTGATTGATGGGTGTATAATTATATAAATGTGTATCATAGTGTTAAATCATGTGTTTATGATGTTCAAAGTGAGTTTCAAACAAGTTTGAACCTAAAAGATTCCTTTAGAATTCAACCCGAAAAACTAGTGTTACTAGCTTGAGCTAGGTGCTTGTCTAGTTGATTTTGGTGGATTCTATTGTGTTTAAATTGTTCCAAATTGTTTTTATGTTTAATTATATGTGAAAAAACTGGTTTATAATGATCAATGGCTAATTGGATCATGCCAAGGGTCAAAACAATGAGTTAAAGATCAAAGTGAAATTAGACTATGCTTAGCTTGTGTTTCTGGTTCGTTGTGTTGGATGTTGTGGTATTTTGAGATTTAAATTTTTGTGTTTAATGCTATAGGATGCAAGGTATATGGATTATAATGATATATGAAGGATATACAAGCTTCAAATCAAGTGGGAACAACTCAAAAAAGCTCGAAATGGCTTTACGAAGGTACAATATGCAGATTAACAAAATTTTGGACCCCTGGAATGTCTTGGGCGTGTGTGGATGTAGGAGTTTCTAATGTACGTGTGAAAAATACCAATAAATTCAGAAGAGGCCCAAAATATTATAACCATATGGCGCGTGGTGGTCCTAGAGGAGATTATCCCACGATGCGGGCTCATTTCGGTGCTCCCTTGCCTTAGAAAATTTTTGAACAACAAATTCCAGAGAGGTTGGGCGATATGGAGGCGACGCCTCACTGGGAGCGGGGATCTACCTAGGGTCCCACCCCACCTAGTCCGGAGCTCAATAATCGAAGGTTTTCTTGCCCAACATGGAAAGGGCTTGCTCCTATACTATAAATATATGTTGTATCACGTGTTTACTCATCTTTTAGCATATTTTGGAGAGCAAAGGGCTGCTACAACTTCTTCATTAGGTTTTTATTATTTTTATTTAGTTCATTCATTTTTTTAGTATTTAATTACTATTTTTTTATTACGATGATGACTATGCGTGGCTAAACGCCCCCTTTCCGGGGTTGAAGCCAAGAACATGATTATTATTGCTATGGATTTTTTTTCTTTGATTATCAATATTGATTGTTTGTTTATTATTATTTTAACTATTTTAAGGATTCGCAACCCTTAGAATATATCAATTGTCAACCTTTTGAACTCGGGAGAGGGAATTGGGTGATAGAACATAGGAATAAGTAGAATATGGTTCTTGATTCTTTATAAAATAAGGAACTTCAATTAGTATCTAGGACCGGGATGTACTTTGATACCTTACTTGATTCATATGTAGGATGATACTTGGTAAGAACTTAAGTGTATTATTATATCCCCGCTCAATGATGTAGGTGTAAGGTTCAACTTAGGTAATAGATTTGAGGTTGGGAAACCATAATCGCGCAATTAATCCTACGAATAAACAACCAAGATAAGCAAGTTAACAAATGAAATCCAAAAGCATAATATGATTGTTTAGTGCTTCAACCCTGGGTTGTTCTCTTATTGATTATCTTAAGACCTTTACTTTCCGTATTATGTAGTTTTAATTTAAAGTTTTCAAACAATTTATTTGGTTACTCTCCAATCAATTGAATCTAAAGTGTTAATTGAAATCAAATCATTGCAAAATCTAGTCTCTGGGGGAATCGATAACCCGGCTTTCTTGAAGGCCACTATATTACTTGGTAAACCACATACACTTGCGTGTGTGTTGTCAAGTTTTTGGCGCCATTTTTGGGGACTTGTTATTTGGCAATTATTTCTTTTAGTTTTATTTTTAGATTTATTTGGTGTTTTTACGCTTGGTCTTGATTTTGTGTTTGCAGAAGACAGGTTTCTAAGTTAATAAGTTGGCAAGGGCTCTGAAGTTTATAGAACTAAGCCCGGAACCTGAGCAACTTTACCATTAATGCAGGAGAGAAGCAATCCTTCTCCTGAGAAATTCACAAATCTAAGAAGACCAAGAGAACACTGCTCCTATGGATGAACAACAAGCAGCTAGTAGGAAGGTTAGGGAAGTGGCAGTCCCACTTCCATCAAACTTGACTTCCCCAATTCAAAGACCGGCAGCTGGAGAAATTTTGAGTTTAAACATAATATGGTGCAGCTTCTTATTAGTAGTGGATAGTTTGCAAGGCTTTCACATGAGAATCCACATGTCCACTTGCAGAATTTCATTGAGCTTATTGATACATTCACTCCAACTAGGGTAACTCCAGATCATGTGAGGCTGACACTATTTCCTTATTCATTTTTTAGGGGAAGAAAGGTGGTTGAATGTAGAGCCGGCCAATTCAATCACATCATGGGATGACTTAGCCGGAAGGTTCCTCATCAGATTCTTTCCATCAGGAAAAACAGCAAGACTTTGCAGTGAGATAGTAAGCTTCAAACAGAAGCCTGATGAAAATCTATCTCATCCTTGGGAACACTTCAAGGCCCTTCTTCGGGATTATCCACACCCCCAACAGCTGAATGAGTTACTTGCTCATATTTTTGTAGAATCTCTTGATCATAATATTAAGATTTTTCTAGATTCAGCTGCATGTGGTCAAGCGTTGGAGCTTACTTATGATGAGTTGTACATATTGTTGAACTACATAGCACAAGGAAATCCAGAGTGGCATTCAGATTCTAGAAGTACCATAAAAGGAATTGCGGGTGTGTTGGAGGTGGACCAAATGATAGCCTTATCAGCTCAGGTTTATGCATTGTAGAATTTGATCAATACATCATTTAGTAGCATGAAGTTGGGAGAAACCCAACCAGCAGCCACAGTCAATGCCATCTAACAAGTTGCAGGTTGGTGCGAAGTAAGTAGAAATAGTGGTCATGTGGCTACCATATGTGCTTCAAATCCAGAATCTGTAATGTATGTAGGTAATGCTTAAAGGCCAAATTATGGTAATGCCTACAACACGAAGTGGCAAACTTAGCCACCTAATCGCCATGGAATGCCCCCACAGCTACAGGCCTAATCGAATTAGTCAACGAGCAACATGGAAGAGACGTTAAAATAAATCTTAGCTGGTCAAATACAATTGATTATGGATCTAAATAGTCAAAGAGTGGAATTACAGAATCAGAAAGTGGCCCAGAGAAATTTAGAGTTGCAGGTTGGGCAGATATAGTAAATATTAAATACCAGACCACAAGGTGGTTTGCCAACTGATACAAAAAATCCCAAGAAAGTTATGACAATCACTATGCAGAGTGGTAAAGAGCTTTAAGGAGAACCTCCCATGGAAATAAAGGAGGTAAATGTTGATGTGGTGACAAAAAAGGTGGATAAAGAAGTTGCTAAAAATTCAAGTAAGTCGAAGTACTTGAATGAAAAACTTGTTGAACCAGAGTAGAAGAAGACGCTACCACTACCTTTCACTCAAAAGTACATAAAAGTGAAGGAGGATGTCTTATTCAAAAAGTTCATTGACACATTCAAAGAGCTTCATATTAACTTACCTTTGCTAAATGATTTGCAGAGTATGACTAAGTATGCAAAGTACTTAAAGGATGTGGCTTCTAAAAAGGTGAAATTTTAAGAGGTAGGAGCTATAACACTCACTGAAGAGTGTAGCGTGGTGATGTTACATAAATCCCCAAGAAATTGAAAGATCAAGAAAAGTTTGCCATCCCTATTCAAATTGGGAGTAAGGAGGTTCATTTACTTAGTGACTTAGGGGCAAGTGTAAATTTGATACCCTTATCATTGTTTAGAAAATTGAAGGAGAACCTAAAGTGACACGAGTAGTTATACAACTCGCAGATGGAACCATAGCATATCCGGATAGAATTATAGAGGATGTACTCATAAAGATTTTTAAATTTATTATTCCTACTGACATTTTTGTTCTTGATTTTGTGGCAGAAGAACAGGTACCAATTATCTTGGGGAACCCATTCTTAGCGACCGAAAGTGCTTTGATTAATGTTAGAGAAGGCACACTCAAGATGAGGGTTGATGATAAAGAGGTGGTATTTGATGTTTAAAAGACCCATATTGAAAATCCCTAATATAAGGATTTATGAATGATCAATGTGTTGGAAAGGGATGAGTGTGGGGTGTCTAAGCCACTAAAGACCTCTTCCAACTACCTGATTGAGAAACCTAATATAAAACCACTTATTCCACACATGTTGAAAGGTAAAAAAGGTCTAAAACGAATGAAAAAATGGCTATCAAAAGGGAGTAAAAGGGTGAAGAAATATAGTTGAGTTGAAATGGGGCGTGCGGTGACACTAAATAAGGTACAGCTTGGAAGGCAACCTAAGTTAATTAGGTATGTTTCTTTTTAATTTTTAAGTTTTTATTTCATGCTGTTTTTATTTTTGGTTAAGTCACAGGTTATTGGGAGGTCTGAGTACTTGAAACCTGAGCTAAGAGCATGACAAAGACTCAGTGTAGGGTCCCACGGATCCCATTTATGTGTAAAGATTCAACTAGCTAGGCCTAGAGGCCTCAAGGAGTATTTCTATCTCTTACCTTTAAAATTCACTTTGGGGACAAAGTAGATTTTTTAAGTGTGAGGTGAGAAAATTCCCAAACTTTGGCTCAATTTAAAAAAATTTAGGATAGAATTAACTTAGATACTCTTCGTGGTGCTATTTTTGATTACATATGCAAGTGGGTTTTTTTTAAGAAGCATGTAAATTGTGAGAATTACTACTTTTGAGACTCCTAGACTCATGTTTATGACTCATGTACTTGTTGGCTTAATTTTGAATTCATGTTGTTATTTGGTTGGGAGTCTATGAAGATCCTATTTAGTTAAGCATGTGCCATGTGTAATGTGAGGTATTTGTATATTCCTTGTTGCATGCGATGTCTAGAACTTGCCCGGTGTGTGTGTAAAGCGAAATAAAGAGTAAAGGGCTTAGGAGATGATTTAGGCATTTCTTTGATAGCCTTATTCTATACCTTCTATTTGTCCTACCCATTGTGCATTATCCTAGTTAACCCCTATTGAGCCTTTAGCCTTTTCTTTGGTAGCTTCATATGTAGCCTAATCCCTTTTTTTGATAGACCATAATTTGATCCAAAATTCTTATAACTGCTTTAACGAAAAAAAATTGAAAAAGGAGTTTGAGAAATTAAAAAAAAAGGTGAAATTGATGCCCCAAGGTATTAGTTTTTGTAGTTAATAATTGATGTGTAATGGATGGGTGTGATATAATTTATTCTAGAATATTACCATGATTGTGAAAAAAAGAGAAGAAAGATGATTCTTGTGGTAGTAAACTAGGTGTCCACTAAGTGTTTGTGAAAATACTTAAAAGAGATGGGGCAAAAACAAAAGGTATGGATGAGTGAATAGTGTAGTTTGGTTTTTGGAGAGTGATTTTAAATGTATAATGCATTGTATTAAAGCGCTTAGAAAGGTTAGTCACTATTCCCAAATAGATCCTACCCGCCCCTTAGTCTACATTACAACCTAGAAAAGTCCTAGTTGATCCTAAGCTTTATATTTGACTATTGTAGAGCATTGCACTAAGGGAAAGCCTATGGTTCATTGTGTGTAACTTGTGAATTCTTTGTGAGAGTGAACGTAATTTGATTCTCTTACCCATCATGTTCTAAATTGATTAATTATGAGTGATAATGGGTTACTCTCTTATTATGAGGGCACATATCTGATGAATATGGGTGATTTTTATGATGTCTTTGATTGAATGATGTGCATGAGTTTTCCAACTTGTTGAGTAAATTCTTGAGGTTAGGATGTTTTGGAGTAGTGTTCATAAGCTTTCAATTATGTTTGTAACATGCTTAGTATAGTAACTTACATTTCGTGTAGTCATTGTAGTACTAGCTTAAGCGTCTTACATGTAGTAGAAGTGTATAATCTCCAGCTCATGAGGTTTATAGTAAAAAGTTGTTCGAGGATGAACAAGGCTTTAAGTGTGTGGTGGTGATGTTGGGTGTATTTATGCATTCTAGCATCATTACTCTAGACTTTTTAGCCTTGTTTTGAGGATGATTCATGTGATTGATGGGTGGATAGTAAGATAATTGTGTATCATAGTGTTAATCATGTGTTTATGATGTTCAAAGTTAGTTTCAAACAAGTTTGTACCTAAAAGATTCATTTAGAATTCAACCCGAAAAACTAGTGTTACTAGCTTGAGCTAGGTGCTTGTCTAGTTGATTCTGGTGGATTCTATTGTGTTGAAATTGTTCCAAATATTTTTTATGTTTAATTATTTGTGAAACAACTTGTTTGTAATGATCAATGGCTAATTGGATCATGCCAAGGGTCAAAACAATGAGTTAAAGATCAAAGTGAAATTAGACTATGCTTAGCTTGTGTTTCTGGTTCGTTGTGTTGGATGTTGTGGTATTTTGAGATTTAAATTTTTGTGTTTAATGCTATAGGATGCAAGGTATATGGATTATAATGATATATGAAGGATATACAAGCTTCAAATCAAGTAGGAACAACTCAAAATGGCTCGAAATGGCTCCACGAAGGCAGAATACACAGATTAACGCATTTTTGGAACCCTAGAATGTCTTTGGCACGTGTGGACTGTAGGAGTGTATAATGTATGTGTTCAAAATACAATAAATTCATAAGAGGGCCAGAATATTATAACTATGTGGCGCATGGTGGTCCCAGAAGAGATTATCCCGCGACGCGGGCTCATTTCGGTGCTCCCCTGCCTTTGAAAAATTCTGAAGAACAAATTCCAGAAAGGTAGGGCGATATAGAGGTGATGCCTCACCTGGAGAAAGGCTCTACCCAGGGAACTTCCCCACCTAGTTCGGGGCTCAATAACTTAATGTTTTATTGTCCAACATGGAAAGGGCTTGCTCCTAGACTATAAATACATGTTGTATCATGTTTTTGCACATCTTTTAGCATATTTTAGAGATCAAAGGGCTGCTACAACTTCTTCATTAGGTTTTTATTATTTTTATTTAGTTCATTCATGTTTTTAGTCATTAACTACTATTTTGTGATTACGATTATGACTATGTGTAGCTAAACGCCCCCTTTTCAGGGTTAAAGCCAAGAACATGATTATTGTTGCTATGGATTAAGTTTATGTTCTTTGATTATCAATATTGGTTGTTTGTTTATTATTATTTTAACTATTTTAAGGATTCGTGACCCTTAGAATACATCCATTGTCAACCTTGTGAACTCGGGAGAGGGAATAGGGTGATAGAACATGGGAATAAGAAGAGTATGGTTCTTGATTCCTTATAAAATAAGAGACTTGAATGAGTATCTAGGATAGGGATATACTTAGATACCTTACTTGATTCATATGTATGATGATATTTGTTAAGATCTTAAGTGAATTATTACATGTCCGCTAAACGATGTAGGTGTAAGGTTCAACTTAGGTAATAGATTTGAGGTTGGGAAACCATATTCACACAATTAATCCTACGAATCAACAACCAAGATAAGCAAGTTAATGAATGAAATACAAAAGCATGATATGATTTTTTAGAGTGCTTTAACCCTGGGCTGTTCTCTTATAGATTATCTCAATACCTTTATTTTCCGTATTGTTTAGTTTTAATTTACAGTTTCCAAAAGCTTTATTTGGTTACTCTCGAAACAATTGTATCTAAAGTGTGAACTGAAATCAAATCATTGCCAAATCTAGTCTCTATGGAATCGATAACTTGGCATTCTTGAAGTCTACTATATTACTTGGAAGACCACGTACACTTGCGTATGGACTATCTAGTTTTTGGCGCAGTTGCCGGTGAGTTATTATTTAGCAATTATTTATTTTTGTTTTATTTTTAGATTTATTTGGTGTATTACGCTTAGTCTTGCTTTTGTGTTTGCAGAAGATAGGTTTCTAAGTTTATAAGCTGCAAAGGGATTGGGTGTTGGTATAACCAAGCTCGGAACTCAATCAACTTTATCATTAATGTAGGAAAGAAGCAATCCTTCTCTCGAGAATTCTGCTAATCCAAGAAGAACAAGAGAACACTGCTCCAATGGCTGAATAACAAGCAGCTGGTAGGAAGGTTAGGGAAGTGTCAATCCCACTTCCAACAAACTTGACTTCCCCAATTCAAAGACCAGCAGCTGGGGGGGATTTCAAGTTGAAACACAATATGGTGCAGCTTCTTATTAGCAGTAGATAGTTTGTAGGGTTTTCACACGAGGATCCACAAGCCTACTTGCAGACTTTCATTTAGCTTATTGATAAATTCACTTAGACTGGGGTAACTTCTGATTATGTAGGGTTGACATTGTTCCCCTATTCATTTTTGGGGGAAGAAAGATGGTTGAATACGGAGCCGGCTAATTTAATCACATCATGGGATGACTTAGCCAGAAGGTTTCTCATCAGATTCTTTCCATCAGGCAAGACTGTGAGACTTCGCAGTGAGATAGTAAGCTTCAAATAGAAGCTCGATAAAAATCTATATCATGCTTAGGAACACTTCAAGACCTTTCTTTGGGATTGTCCACACAACCAATAGTTGAATGAGGTATTTGTTCATACTTTTGTAGAAGCTCTTGATCATAATATGAAGATTTTGCTAGATTCAGCTGCATGTGGTCAAGCATTAGAGCTAACTTATGATGAGTTGTACAAATTACTGAACCGCATAGCATAAGAAAATCTAGAGTGGCATTCAGGTTCTAGAAGTGCAACAAAAAGAATTGCGGGTGTGTTGGAGGTGGACCAATTGACAGCCCTATCAGCTCAGGTTTTTGTATAGCAGAATTTAATCAACACGTCATTTAGCAGTATGATGTTGGGAGCAGCACAACCTGTAGCCACAGTCATTGCCATCCAACAAGTTGCAGGTTGGTGTAAAGTATACAGAAATAGTGGTCATGCGGCTACCATGTGTGCCTCAAATTCAAAATTTTTGATGTATGTAGGCAATGATTAAAGGTGAAATCACGATAATGCCTAAAACATGAAGTGGAAAATTCAGCCACCTAATCAGCCATGGAATGTCCCACAGCCACAGGCCCAATTGAATCAGTCTACGAGCAACATGGAAGAGATGTTAAAACAAATCTTAGCTGGTCAGACATAATTAATTGTGGATCTAAATAGTCAAAGGGAAGAATTACAAAATCAAAAAATGGTCCAGATAAATTTAGAGTTGTAGGTTGGGCGGATACAACAAGTGTTAAATACCATACCACAAGGTGGTTTGCCAGCTAATACTGAAAATCCCAAGCAAGTCATGGCAATCACTTTGTGGAGTGGTAAAGAGCTTCAAGGAGAACCTCCTATGGAAATAATAGAGGTGAATAATGATGTGGTAACCAAAAAGGTGGATGAAGAAGTTGCTGAAAACTCAAGAAAGTTTGAGTACTTGAATGAAACAATTGCTTAACCAGAGAAGAAGAAGACACTACCACTATATTTCCCTCAAAATTACATAAAAGCGAAGGAGGATGCCTTGTTTAAAAAACTCATTGACATATTCAAAGAGTTTTATATTAACTTACCTATGCTAGATATTTTGCAGAGTATGCCTAAGTATGCAAAGTACTTAAGAAATGTGGTTGCTAAAAAGGTAAAATTGCAAGAGGTAGGAGCTATAACACTTACTAAAGAGTGTAGCATAGTGATGTCACATAAAATCCCCAAAAAATTAAAAGATTAAGGGAAGTTTTTCATCCCTATTCAAATTGGGAGTAAGGGGGTTTATGCACTAAGTGACTTAGGGAAAAGCGTAAATTTGATGCCCCTATCATTATTTAGAAAATTGGAGTAAAGCCTAAAGCAACACGAGTGGTTATGCATTTCACAGATGGATCCACAACATATAAAGATGGAATCATAGAGAATGTCCTTATAAAGGATGGTAAATTTGTTATTCCTGCTGACTTTTTTGTTCTTCATTTTGCGGCAGATGAACAGGTACCAATTATCTTGAGGCACCCATTCTTAGCGACTGGAGGTGCTTCAATTGATATTGGATAACGGAAACTCAGATGAGGATAGATGATGAAGATGTGGTATTTAATGTTTACCAGGCCCCCATTGAAAATCCCTTATATAAAGATTTATGAATGATCAATGTGTTGGAAAGGGATAAGTGTGGGGTGCCTAAGTCACTAAAGACCTCTTTCGACTACCTAATTAAGCATCCTAATATGAAACCACCAATTCCCAACATGTTTAAAGGTAAAACAGGTCTGAAACGAATGAAAAATAGCTCACAAAAGAGAGTAAAAGGGTGAAGTAATAGGGTTGAGTTGATATGGGTCGTGTCGCGACACTAAATTAGGCGCTGCTTGGGAGGCAACCCAAGTTAATTAGGTATGTTTTCTTTTTAATTTTTTAGTGTTTATTTTACGTAGTTTTTATTTTTAGTTGAGTCACAGGTTATTGGAAAGTCTGAGTACCGGAAACCTGAGCTAAGAGCATGGCAAAGACTGAGTGTGGGGTCCCATGGATCCTATTTATGTGTAAAGATGCTACTAGCTAGGCCTAGAGGCCTCAGGGAGTATTTCTATCTCTTAACTTTAAAATTTACTTTAGGGACGAAGTAGATTTTTAAGTGTGGGGTAGGAAAATTCTCAAACTTTGGCTCAATTTAAAAATTTTTAGGATAGGATTAAGTGAGATACTCTTGTTGGTGCTATTTTTGATTACATGATACAAGTGGGTTTGTTTGTAGAAGCATGTAAATTGTGAGAATTACTACTTTTGAGACTCTTAGACTCATGTTTATAGCTCGTGTACTTGTTGGCTTAATTTTGAATTCATGATATTATTTGGTAGGGAGTCTATGAAGATCCTATTGAGTTGAGCATGTTCCTTATGTGATGTGAGGTATTTGTATATTCCTTGCCGCATGTGATGTCTAGAACTTGCCCGGTGTGTGTAAAGCAAAATAAAGAGTGTGGGTTTAGGAGATGATTAAGGCATTTCTTTTATATCCTTATTCTATACCTTCAATTTATCCTACCCATTGTGCATTATCCTAGTTAACCCCCATTGAGCCTTTAGCCTTTTATTTGGTAGCTTCATATGTAGCCTAATCCCCTTATTTGATAGACCACAATTTGATCCAAAAAGCTCATAAGTGCTTTAATGAAAAAAAAGAAATAATTGAAAAATAAGTTTGAGAAATTGAAGAAGAAAAAGGTGAAATTGATGCCCCAAGGTAATAGTTATTAGTGTTAACAATTGATGTGTGGTGGATGGGTGTGATATAATTTATGCTAGAATATGGCCATGATTATGAAAAAAAAAAAGAAAAACATAGATTTTTGTGGTAGTAAACTAGGTGTCCACCAAGTGTTTGTGAAAGACTTAAAAGAGATGGGGCAAAAATAAAAGGTATGGATGAATGAATAAGTGTAGTTTGGTTGTTGGAGAGTTATTTTAAATGTATAATGCATTGTATTAAAGCGCTTAGAGTGGTTAGCCACTGTTCCCAAACTGTTCCTACCCATCCCTTAGCCTACATTACAACCCAAAAAAGTCCTAGTTGATCCTAAGCCTTACATTCGACTATTAGTGGAAAATTACACTAAGGGAAAGCCTATGGTTCATTGTGTGTAACTTGTGAATTCTTTGTGAGAGTGAGCATAATTTGATTCTTGTACCCATCATGTTCTAAATTGCTTAATTGTGAGTAATTATGGGTAGCTCTCTTTTTATGAGGGCACATGTTTTATGAATATGGGTGATTTGTATGATGTATTTGATTGAATAATGTGCATGAGTTTTCCAACTTGTTGAGTAAATTCTTTAGGCTAGGATGTTTTGTAGTAGTGTTCATAAGCTTTCAATTGTGTTTGTAACATGCTTAGTATAGTAACTTGCATTCTGTGTAGTCATTGTAGTACTAGCTTAAGTGTCTTGCATGTAGTAGAAGTGTAGAATCTCCAGCTCATGAGGTTTATAGTAAAGAGTTGTTCAAGCACGAACAAGGCTTTAAGTGTGGGGTGGTGATGTTGGATATATTTATGCATTTTAGCATCATTTTTCTAGACTTTTTAGACTTGTTTTAAGGATGATTCATGTTATTGATGGGAGGATAATGATATAAATGTGTATCGTAGTGTTAAAGCATGTGTTTATGATGTTCAAAGTGAGTTTCAAACAATTTTGTACCTAAAAGATCCATTTAGAGTTCAACCCGGAAAACTAGTGTTACTAGCTTGAGCTAGGTGCTTGTCTAGTTGATTCCGGTGGATTCTATTGTGTTTAAATTGTTCCAAATGATTTTTATGTGTAATTATATATGAAATAACTTGTTTGTAATGATCTAGGGTCAATTGGATCATGCCAAGGGTCAAAACAATGAGTTAAATATCAAAGTGAAATTAGCCTATGCTTAGCTCGTGTTCTAGTTCGTCGTGTTGGATGTTGTGTTGTTTTGAGATTTAAATTGTTGTGTTTAATGCTATAGGATTCTTGATGAATGGATTATGATGATATATGAAGTACATACAAGCTTCAAATCAAGTAGAAACAACACAAAAAGGCTCAGAATGGCTCAACGAAGGCAAAATACGCAGATTGATGCACTGTTGGACCCCTGGAATGTCTTGGGCGCCTGTGATCTGTAAGAGTGTTCAATGGACATGTTCAAAATACTAATAAATTCATACAACGCGCAAAGTATTAACCATGTGGCGCATGGTTGTCCTAGAGGTGATTATCCCGCGACGCGGGCTCATTTTTGTGCTCTCTTGCCTTCGAAAAATTCTGAACAACAAATTCCAGAGAGGTTGGGCGATATGGAGGAGACGACTTACCTAGTGCGGGGCTCTACCCAGGGTGCCGCCCCACTTAGTCCGAGGCTCAATAACTGAAGGTTTTCTTGTCCAACACGGAAAGGGCTTGCTCCTACACTATAAATACATATTGTATCACGTTTTTAAACATCTTTTAGCATATTTTGGAGAGCAAAGGGCTGCTACAACTTCTTCATTAGGTTTTTATTATTTTTATTTATTTCACTCATGTTTTTAGTTTTTAATTACTATTTTGTGATTAGGATTATGACTATGCATGGTTAAACGCCTCCTTTTCGGGGTTGAAGCCAAGAACATGATTATTATTGTTTGGATTAAGTTTGTTTTCTTTGCTTATCAATATTGGTTGTTTTTTTATTCTCGTTTTAACTATTTTAAGGATTCGCGACCCTTAGAATACATCCATTATCAACCTTGTGATCTCGGGAGAGAGAATAGGGTGATAGAATATGGGAATAAGCAAAGCTTGGTTCTTGACTCTTTTTAAAATAATAAACTTGAATTAGTATCTAGGATGGGGATGTACTTAGATACCTTACTTGATTTATATGTAGGATGATATTTGTTAAGAACTTAAGTGAATTATTACATCCCCGCTCAATGATGTAGGTGTAAGGTTCAACTTAGGTAATAGATTAGAGGTTGGGAAACCATAATCACACAATTAACCCTATGAATTAACAACCAAGATAAGAAAGTTAACGAATGAAATCCAAAATCATAATATGATTGTTAAGAGTTCTTCAACCCTGGGTTGTTCTCTAATTTATTGTCTCAAGGCCTTCACTTTCCGAATTGTTTAGTTTTAATTTATAATTTTCAAACTCTTTATTTGTCTACTCTCGCATCAATTTAATCTAAAGTGTGAACTGAAATAAAATCTTTTCCAAATCTAGTCTCTATGGGATCAATAACTTGTCTTTCTTGAAGGCTACTCTATTACTTGGTTGACCACGTACACTTGCGTGTGCGCTTGGGTGCTGTCAATGATCAATGAAAAGGATCAAAGACATGGTATGCCTTATGGATACTTCTTGAATAGGGTATTTGATCACTTTGGGGTTGTTGGTGTAAAGGGATCTCCTGGAACAGTCAAACAAATGTTCAGTCTGACAACTTTGATTGAAAATAAATATGTAGAAAGAAAAGTGGGGACCATGTTCCAGGTGTCAAAATTATTGGATGTTCAGGAAAACTTGAGTAAAGATATTGGGGTAATAAGGATTAGTTTGGCAGCTAAGGATATAGAGATTCTGCAATTGAAGATGAAGAACCAACAGCTCTCCTTTGAGGGACCAGGTGGTGCTGAAGCACTTAAAGCAAAAAATGCAGAATTAAGAAAAAAGTCTTTGCACTCACAGAAGAGGTTCAAGGATTGAATGCAAAAGTAAGGACATAACTAAATAACTGTTAAACTCTCATGCTGCAGAGAGTGCTAGGATGGAATACTTTTCAAGTCCCTCTCCCCAAAACCTCTTTCTACCTAAGACCCCTCCTCCCTTTTGGAACCTTATGTTAGTTTCCCTTTCTTGATTCCAGTGGCTTTTTCGAATTAAGAATTTTGTTAATTTTTATTTGCACTGTATGGTACTTGCTATCTTAAATGAATAAAATATTAAATTTTGTCTTTCAACTATTTTTCCTTATTTATAGTTTTTTATTCATGTTAGCATTGTCCCAATGGTCATGAGTTAACCAATTTGTGCTAATTTACTATCTTGGTTTACTGTTCTTACTTTTTTATAATGCCAAAAGGGGGAAATTGATTCACCTTGATAGGGACCAGGTACCATAAGCGTGAGTAATACCATGAGTAATATGATGTGATGTGCAGAAGTGTTGATGATAGAGGGAATATTAATAAGGGAAACGCACACTAATGTTATTATGATGTATGTGTTAATAGATAGTAAAGGTATTCCACTAATAAGGGGATGCTGGTGTGCGCTGGTGTAAATATAGTTACTATAAATTTGGATGAATTTTGATGCCTTGAGAACATGGTTTGTCATTGTCAAAAAGGAAGAAAATTGTTGTCTCATGTTTTGATGATGACTAGATGATTTTGGAGGACCAGGTCCCTTGCATACCTTGCCCTGGTACAATGGTCACATCTCTACACATTTTTGTCTGATAATGCAACAAACTATGCAGGTGCACAACATACTAGTTATTACACCCGGTCCAATCAAAATTCAATCTTTAATTCTACACTACTATAAATACTTACGGATACTTTTTCGTCCATAGTTATTTTTATTTTGCAATTTGATGAATATCATAGTGGTGGCAAAAACTCTAAAAGCTCAAGTTCTAAATCTTTTGTGCTTAATGTCTAGGTATTCTTGAGTCAAGTCTGTTTTGTAATCGATTTACTCAAATATAAGAGTAAACCTTTTTTATTGTTATTGAGTCTCTCATGTAGAGTTATCTGAGTTTGCAAGGGATAGAGTTAATCTATTTTTAAGAGTGATATTGACAGAGCTGTCAAGAGACGTTTGTAATAGAGTTATTACAAATTATAGGAACTTAGGGGTCATTTGATTGGAAAACAAGTTATGTTGAGATTAGTTATGCTGAGATAATTTATATTGGGATAAGTTGTCCTAGGATTTGTTATCCTGGTATTATTTTTTAATAATTGTTTGATTTGTGGTACTAAAAATAATATGTATTTCATTCTTTCTAATAATAGATAGTTTATTTACAAAAATACCCTTCACCTTATTTAGCTTAATATTTCATGTTAAATTACTTATTTTGTCTTAAATTCTATAAAATGTTGATAATCCCATTTAAAAAAAAATCATTATAAAAAAATGTGAAAAAGAATTACTCTCACTTTACATTATTTAGTATATTAATATTTGGAAATTTCAATTGTATTTTTAAAAAAAAAAATATTCTTTGAAGCATATTTAATTATATATACAAAACTAATATTCTATTTAATAATTAAGCATGTATTAAGTCAGAAAGAGAATGCCAAGATACTTTAATTACTTGTCCATGATAAGTTCGTTAGGAAAAATAAAAATTTGAAGTAAGTTTAATAACTATAAAATCAAAAGACAATAAACCCTTGGATCAATTTTGAATTTGATTGTATAAATAATTTTTATGGTGTCACTCTCATTTTTCATGACTCGTCACTTTTTTAGCATTTAATAAGTCCATATAATTGTTTAAATTTACCAAAATGGATGAAAATTTGTAGAGTAATTAAAATTTAAATTAGAGATAAAGTTGACAAAAATATTTGATGTGAGGACTATCAAAATCTCATGTTCTCTCTTATGTAGTAGTAAAGTGATATATATGTGTGTGTGTGTGTGTGTATATGTATGTATGTATGAAAAGTGATAATGAAAGTGTTTGGAGGATAATTTTGTCATTTTATGACTTTATCCCAAGGTAAATTATGGTGAAATTATCTATATCACCCCTTGGTGGGATAACTTATCGTATGTATGTATGTATGTATTTATATATGTACGTATGTATGAAAAGTGACAATTAAAGGGTTTGGAGGATAATTTTGTCATTTTATGACTTTATCCCAAGGTAAATTATGGTGGAATTATTTATATCACCCCTTGGGTGGGATAACTTATCCGGATATTATTTATTAATCCCGAGATAAGTTATCCCAAGTTTGACAACCACACATAACACTAAAACTTTTATCCTAGGACTATTATTTTATCCCAAAATGAGTTTAGATTAGTGGAGTTTGAGTGCTTGTGAGGGAAAGCCGTGGATTTTTCTCTCTTGAGCAAGGATATTCTCACATTAAATCATTGTGCTCTTTACTTTACTATTTGTTTGTTCTGTACTTGCGTGTGCTGCAGTATTTTGTCTGTTGGGGACTTGGTCCCTTGGTGTGTGTTACCCCGACGTTTCAATAATTCCCATCTACTTTTAAAGGCATTACTCCCCTTTCTCTTTTTTATTTATCTAAAAAGTACAATTTTGTAAAAATCATTATTTATTTTTTAAATTTTTTGTCCGATCAAAGGTAATATCTAAAATGGGACGGAGGGAGTAGTAATAGTGTTTATTGTTGTTTGAAATAGTGATAAGTTACAAATTATGATAGTCCGAAGGAAAATAACTTCTACTCAGGAATGAACGGTTCTGTCTTAGTCAAGAGATTCTTTCCTCTAAGTAGAATTCTTGTAGATATAGAAGAAACTCTGGTCTCCGAAAAGCTAAAGCTAAAATTAGCCTCTCTAATGTTTGCCTTACGAAGCAATTTATGGAAATCAAACATAACTTATTTTATGGAAAATGTTTTATGACATACCAAATATGTATTAGTAAAGTTGATGTTAACTAATCAGATTAATCTCCCAAACTTTGTTGGCATTAATTAATAGATGAGTGAAATTTATTCATTTACAGTTGGTGAAATGGTCTACTGGACTCTTGTACTTGTCCTGATTTGTAAAGTAGACACTTCTATTTACTATGTTGTCATCTGAACCCTTTAACCTATTAAAAATAAATTTTTTAAAGCCTTTTTTTTACATGACATCCAATGTGGCATAAACCACATAGGAGCGTGTGATACAAACTCCAAAGGCACATCCCACCCTATGAAATAGGTCCCAAATAGTCAAATTAGGGCATTTATAATACCTTCTTCCTCATTTTCTTCCACCACCATTATTGGAGAAATTTGAGCTTTCCCCCTTTCTTCTTGATTTTCTCTCTCGTAATTTCTTATCCTTTAATTTTTTTGGCTATTGTTATACTCCTATTTTTGTGTATTTTTAGTCTAATTTTTTCATATATTTTATCTAACACTACGACAATTCAGGTTTGTTATTGTGGGCTTTATGCTAAACTTAAGATGTCAAAGACACCAACTAATTTCGGAAGAATGTTTTGGGGCTGTAAAAAATATGCAGATGATGATGATTGTGGATTATTTCGATCGGCTAATGCAAATCAGCAATACTACATAAACAATGCATCAACAAATTCATAGCAAGGAAGTAAAGGAATACACAGAAGGCAACGAAGACAAGAAAGGCTGGGAAGAAATGGAAAGCATGAAAGACATGAGAGATCAAACATAGCATTTATATGACTGTCATCATTATTGTTGTCATTTGGTTTCTATATGTTGGATTTAAGATGTCTTGATATTTGTAGTTGTAATTGGCAGTGATACTGAAATTGAAATTTAATGACGAACACCATTTTGCCAACACACAAATCTTCAATATAGACATATGTCCTAACAACAGTTGAGATCAAAAAGCTTTTCTTACAATGCCATTAATGAGAAATGCACCAAAAGCTCATAAAACACCTGTCCTAAAAGCACTTGGGATCAATTGAATTAAGAAACTATCAATTAAGCTACACAAAAAGAATTCTACTACTGTGTACCTTAAGTGCTTGGTGTGGACTGATTCTTGTTGGCTTAAGTGATTTAAGGCTTGAGTGGTTGTAGAAGATTTTGATCTTCTGCAACTCTATTCTTGTAGCTGCCTTTGAGTTACTGCAGCTCCACCTTTGCACCGTAGTTCTTTAGATTTATAACCCAAATCAATATTGATTGGAACTGAACTAATTAGTGTTGGAGTGTGTAACACTCCATCAGTATTTTCAAACTGAAAAATAATAAAAGTAGTTAAATATGCACTAATTAATACCAGTTAAATATTTTTAGATGATTGAAAACTTACCCTCTCTACTACACCACCACTTGGTCCAAACAACACAACAAAACCAGCTATTTTTTCTTTCTTTTATTTTGATATTTTATATGCAAGATTTGTACCTCCTATTAAAGATGTACTAGTCTTCCTCTTTTGGCCACCAATACTAGTAGTAGATTGTTGAGTTATAGGTTGAGTAGCATTCTCAGATACTGCAAAAGTCATTGCAGGCATTACAACAGCTGCAGGCCTCAAATTAATTATTGAGGCAGTTCTAGGCCTCAAATCAGCTACACACCTCAGATCAGCAGCATTTGCAGGCCTTCTTCCAGTTGTTGTTGCACTATGAGGCCTTCTTCTGGTTGATGTATTATTTGCAGGCCTCTCAACACCTGTTGAAGCATTTGCAGGTCTCTTAGCAGAAGTTGAGGTACCAGTGGCAAGTTGCACACTTGGTTGACTGCCGTTTGCAGATGCTGTAGCAATTCTAAAGCTACCAGTGACCCCTTTTTTCTATAAAAACATGTTAAGGTCAAAAACACATCCAAAATGAGTAAAATTTCATCAATAAGAAGATATTAAATAATTACTTACCAAACTAGACACCCTGTCTTGTTGTGTCTAATAGTCTTGCACACAAGACATGTTATTTTTTTCTTTCTTGTAGCCTTTCCAAAATTGTTCTTAATTGGCTCGTCACTATCTTTCTTTCTATTTTTACCTGCTCTTCCTGGCATGGCAGTAATCTTAGGTGGCTCAATTTCTGGTATTGTGATTCTTGGCCACATCTTCATATTTTTTATAGGTTGAATATACCTATTATATGCCTTCAGGTATGTTTCCATCTTATACCAGTGATCAACAAATGACTCTACATCCCATTCCTTGTAATGCAATACAGCAATTGCATGTGCACAGGAATTTTCTTTAGTTGTCATGACCTATAAGTACATAGATTCCTTTTCACACTAACAACAAGTGAATATGGTGGATCACCAATCTCAAAGAAAACATCATCATTAAACCTCACCTCACACTTGTCTGTATACTCACCATTCTCTGCAAGAACTTCCATAGCCATTTGTGATACATCACTGATCCATCTTTTTGAAAACTCTCTCATTTGATTCATGTTTTCCATGACTTGACCCTTGTTTCCTCCAACATAGTGATAATTGATTTGAACCTAGCACCTAGAACCGTCTATTGAAAGTATCACAGATGTTGTTCTAAACTATATCACATCTACTGTATTCTTTAAAAAAGCCCTACACCATGTCTCTTTATTGTACTTGAGCAAATTTTTCACAATTTCATCAGCCAACTCACTCATTTTATCAAGTTTTAGATGCAAATACACTTAAAATTATGCCTTTGCAACTTGCTAGAATTTTTTCCTCCTTTATTCGCCTCTCCAATTCTTCTTCTAGTTGGCTCATATATGTCTAGCACACCATCTATGCTCAGCATTTGGCAGTAGATCAGTAATTCCAAATGAAGACCCTATCAAATCATATGAAATAGTAGTTAAACATTAATCACTGCAGCAAATTGAAAAAAGATATAACTAAAAAATATGATACATCATACCTTCTACATATCAGACATCACTGTCAATCCTCCACCTTCATTTTCTGTAAGTTTCAAATCATGTATTATGCTCCTAAGATCTGCCCATGCTGCAGGGTACATCTGATTATTTTCATCTTTGAAAATACAAGATAACAAGATACCTTTACACACACCCTTGAGAATGCACCACCTAAACCTATTATTCTTTTACACCTCTCTTTCCATCCACTTTTTAAGGCCCTAAGACAAATATAAATGCCCATAAACACCTCTTTATCTTGAATTGCATTCTTGGATGTCCTAATAGATATAGTGGTGCTTGGATTGGTGGTCTTCAACTCTTTAGCATAATCATACAACCTAGCAAACTCTTCCATGAAATCACCTAAATGTTCAATCATAACTCTGACTTTTGCCTTTCTAACAGTTGTTTTACTAATATATAACCCATAGTCCTTTCTTATAAGAGCTTGAATCTGATGCAATTTTATTGAAGGCTCACTCATAATTCTATCCTTGTACTACTTACTAATCCACCAAGGGTTACACAACTTATTTATTGACCTTTTAGAGCACTTGTGGATTGGAAAGTAAGTCTTCACAGTAAAATTTTCTATGTTATCAAGACTTCCAAGAATAACCCAAGGACAACCTTTATGCTTACACTTTGCCCTTACCCTCTTCTTCTCATTAGGTTTCAACTTAAGATTTATACCTTTTTGAATAGAGTAAGTTTGAAGTGCTTATTTAAACTCAACATAGTTCAAAAAGACCATATACAAATGAAAAATACCTTCTTTACAATTTTATCAAAGTAGATCTTGGTAGATGAAGTTCTAGGTGGTGGATCTACCACTTCATCATCATTAATAGGATCTTCTTCCTCTTCACTAATGTCACTACCAGGATTTGAGCTATCAAAATAAGGGTCATCCCCACCTATTTTACCTTCATATCTAGCCCCTTATTGTTATAAATTTTCTCTAAACCAACATCTATACATACAGATCCAAATGGTATCTCATCTAAATTCACCCAACTAATATTTTTTGAACTTGTTTTTTAATGTTAGAATGCCTAGCTTTAAGTAAATCTTCATCCAAATCACTCAAATCATCTATTTTTCATCAATATCATAAAGTGAGTCACCGTCACAATCATTGATATCTAAATCTGCTTCAGAATCAAAAGTTTGAAGATGGTATAAGGGGAAGTCATTAACTTGACCTTCCTAAGTCTTCTAAAGAAACCTTCTATTTTCCTTTGTATTTCCTAGGAGACTGGATCTTATTTAAATCCTCATTGTCATTTTCATCCAATGATTGAGGTGAAGACACATCAGTTTCAATTAAAGGTGAAGGGGTTGCAACATCACTATTACGAAGTAGTAATAATTATGGAGTGGCTGTCATATCAGCCCTAGACACACTAGATTCTCCTATTTTTTAGGCTAATTTTTTTGGCAATATCAATTTCATTTACATTATCAATAACTAAAGGTTCACTAATTTGGTGAAGTACATATACATCAACAAAATCTCTACCTTTTAAACAATTTATAAAGCTTAAAACATCACCATCAGTATTTAACATGTAATAACCACCTTTTTGTTAACTATACACCTAAAGGTTTCAAATTTTTTAACACCTAATTGTAGTGCTAATTTATGAAACGACATCAAATAATGATCATCTACATGTACTCTAATTTTTTCAAGGATCAAAAATTCTATTAACATACCTTTGACCAGGGACTGACAAAAAATAAACCCTATAGGTGAATTGAAGTGTTACTATTGTATCCATTTAGTTACAATGCCTGTATAATGACAAAAAAACACATACAATTAGTCAATTATATAGAAAGCCCTAATTATTACAACAACAACATACCCAGTGTATTCCCACATAGTGGGGCACGGGGAGGGTAAGATGTACATAGTCCATACCACTACCTCCGGAGAAGTAGCAAGGTTGTTTCCGGTAGACCCCCGGCTCAAGACAAAGCCCTAATTATTAATGAAAAAATAAATTTAAAAAATCTCAATTTTATTTTTCTCAAAAGATCCTAGAATCTAATCGGAATTATAAAATATGCTATTGATGGTACAAAACTACTACATATACATCTATAGGGGCATTAAACACGGAATAAAGCAGAAGTCCCAAAATTTTTAATCCCAATAGTGATTTTACTGAAAAAAATTCTAGAATCTAATCGAAATCACAAAATATGTCATTGGAGACATAAAACTGTTACATATACATCTAACAACAACATTAGGAATGAAAAAAAAAGTCCCAAAATTATCAGCCTCAATTGTGATTTTACAAAAAAAACTAAAATCTAATCAAAATTGTAAAAATATGCCATTGAAGTCATATCACTACTACATAGACTTCCTACAATAGCACGAGACCAAAACCAGAGCAAATCCCCCAAAAAATTTAAACAAAAACCTTATTAGTCGAGTAAAAGTCCTAAAACATCAAAATCGACACCATTTATTCAAACAAAACCTTGAAACAAACTCGAAAATGCTAGAACTAGCACAAAAATTAGAAAGCTTACACCAATTTCAACAATCATCAACAACAATAGACCAAAATCGGTGAACTTAGTGTAAGATAAAAATAGAAATAAAGGGTGGACTGACAAGTAGAAGGGTCTGAAATGGAAAAAAGAAAGGGCGCCTCTAAGTTTTTATTCCTTGTACACATAATTTCTACGTGTCAATTAATATTTAAATTTTTAATAACGTGTTCACGTTTGTGCAACATGTTCAGATTAATAGACCAGAAAAGGATTTAAAAAATTATTTTTAATGGGTTAAAGGGTTCAAATGACAAAATGGTAAGTAGAAGTATTTACTTTATACAAATTAGGACAAGTACAAGGGTCCAGTAGACCATTAGTTATAGGCCAATATCAAAAAGTTATCTACACAGGCAACGAGCAGTGTCAAAGGAACCAATTGTTACAAAAAACTTATGAAATTGGCTATATTTGTTTTTACTAGAATTAAGACGTCTGATTCTTGTGAACACCTAATTTTTTATCACGTTTAAGGTTAAATCATTTTAGTGTTTAAAATATTTTATTTGGATCTAAATTAGATATTTTAATTTTTATGTCATTCCCTAAAAATAAAATATTTAAAAATTATAAAAAATAGAGTCACATTGTAGGATGAGTTTTGTTTTTATTTTTTTTTTTAAAAGAAAGAAATATATCACAAATGTGTATTGTTTTAATTCTGGTTTTAATAAATAAGCTAGAAATGTTAGTATTTTTGTTTTTTTCTATTGGACTAGCTTTTTAAATTTTTTTATTAGTCTTAAACTAATAATTAAGGGTACAAAAAGTTCCAAAACTAAAAAAGAGCAACACAAGTCTTAAGTATTGAGTAGAGGTAACACTTTTAAGATTAGTGTTAATGACACTGATTTTAAAACTCTCAGGTTTATTGTTAACACAAAAAATTCCTACTTTTTCCACCATACGCTACCCCCTCCACACCTCTTCTATCGCAACGGTTGCTGCCACCATCATTCCTCCTCATACAACCCACATATCCCCTCCACACCATTTTTGTCGTCGCCACCATTGCCATCACCACCATCACCTCCTCTTCCTCCACCATCACCACAACCACCATTGTCACTTTTTCTATACCAACCACCATTTTTTTCTCCTACACAATCATCGCGTATTTTTCTTGTTTCTCCTCCACCACCATCACTATCAACACTACAACAACTGCCACCTCTCTTTTCGATGTCAGGACCAACACCTATTTCTTTACCATAAATACCACTTCTTTGTAGGTTTCTCCTCCACTACATCTTTTTTCAGAAATTAAGTAAATATAAAGTTGCTACAGCAACAGTCGAAATAGTTATAGCAACTTCAATAGTTACTACAACAACTTCAATAGTTTCGATAATTGCTACAACAATTACAGTAATCGTTGTAACACAACAACTAATAGTAGTTACTGCAACAATTACCGGAGTTATTACAGAAACTAACAGTAGTTGCTACAACAATTACTGTAAATGTTGTAGCAACTATGATTGTCGCTGAAACAACTATCGAAGTTGCTTAATATTTTGCATTATATTTGCAGTCAATACTTAAAAAAATCCAATTTTTCTTTCCAAAATTTTCAAAATAAAAAAAAAACTCCATAAAAAAAAAAGAACGACGATGAAAAAAGAAAGGAAAAAGAAGAAGAAACGTGGAGGAAGAGGAAAATCTGGAGAGAGAAAAAATACGAAGAAGAAGAAGAAGAAACTTGGAGAGAGAAAGAAAAAGAAAAGGATGGAAAAAATAAGAAAAGGATGGAAAAATAAGAAAAGGGGAGAAATTCTAAAATTTGAAATTAGAAATGGGAGGAAATATTTCTTAAAAAAATTAACAACTTTTAAAAAATTATACTTTACAGCCCAATTAATTTAATCAGTAAAGCTTTGACCTTAGCTGGTCAAAATTATCACCAGTTTTAATTTAAAGACTTCTCTGTCACCTTCCACTCAATTTTCAAGTTATCTACACAGGCAATGAGGATTGTCAAAGGAACCAATTGTTACAATAACCTTATAAAATTAGGCTACATTTGTTTTTAATAAGATTAAGATGTGTCTTGTGAACACCTAGTTTTGTCAAGTCTAAGGTTAAAAATCATTTTAGTGTTTAAAATATTTCTTTTGGATCTAAATGAGATATTTTAATTTTTATGTCATTTTCTAAAAATAAATATTTAAAAACTATAAAAAAAATTGTGTCACATTTTAGGATGAGTTTTGATTTTTATTTTCTTGAAAAAAGAAAGAAATTTATCAAAAATATGTATTGTTTTAATTTTGATTTTAATAAATAAGCTAGTAATTTTAGTATTGCTATTTTTCTATTGGACTAGCCTTTTAAATTTTTAATATTTTTTATCAGTCTTAAGCAATTAATTAATATTTTATTATTGTAATTGATTTTTTAAAGAACCTAAACACATCTTAATTATACCCAACATTAATAGGATAAATTATACAAAATACAAATTTAAGAGGTATAAATACATAAACTCCATTATCTTTTAAAATATTTCATAAAATCTAATATTTCTCCTATTTTCTCTTGATACATATTAAATAAGGAAGTAAAAGATTTACATTTATTCTAGGAGTGTAAATAATAGGAGAGAATCTCTTAAACATCTAAAAAAATCAAATAAAAAAATTTTCATCAGATCTTATCTTTTGCAATTTACAATTTGGTTTAATTTTTCCGCATCTCTATTAATCTTTTTTCCTTAAAATTTTAAAAGCTTTACTGTGTGCTTCATGTTGACAAACATTCATATTCTTTTGAGGAATCTTCATACTATAAAAACTAAAATATCTCATAGTTTTCGACGGAACCATGGCAAGACGATGGCTACTGCAATGATCACAAAATTAAATATCAAATTCAGTGTTGATACATATATTTTGATTAATGTGCTTGATACATATATAATGTTGTCAATTTATCGATACATTTTCATACTATGAACAATAATACATATGAGTGATACATTTGTTGTCAGTATATTGGTGATAGATATGAGTGATACATATGACAGATACTTTTTGATAGCGATTCATAATTTTGATTCATTTATAAATGTTTGATACATTTAACATATATTTGACATATGTAAACTCTTTATATTGTGTGAGCTTAAATTTTTAATGGGTATTGAGTAATTTTACCAGATGTATCATTATGATATATGTGGAACCAAATGTATTATAAAAATACATCTCAAAAGCTAGTTCATCACATAAAAATTTAAGATCGGTTTGTGAACACTCCTAATAATGGAAAAAGATGTTTAAATCATAAGAGAAAGCAGAAAAATTTAAAAGTTGACTGATTTTACGTATTTCAGAGATTCATTTAAAAGTGGACATGGTATGCCACAATTTGTACGTGATTTACTCTCCGTAATAATTAAAATCAGTTACTTCCTTATTTAATTAACCATTCAGTACAAATGTATCACAATACATATGTATAAAGGTTAAAAATGTGTATAACAAAGATCAAAATCTGGGATATCTTGTAATTTAACAAAGTTATGTTAATAAGTGTTACAACTCATTACAAATCCAAAATTTATGTAAGTTAGCCAAATTAATATTCTAAACCTACCCAAACTCTACTTTCACGTCACTCCCCTAAAAGAACTAGCGTAATTCAATTTAAAAAATCCAAAACTCAATCCTAAACACGAACTACTATAACTAACAATCAATCAAAACTTTAACCAACCTAAACTACTATTCCCTCTCCTAACCAACACAACCCCCTATATACTCGACCAATAGGGCTCGCTGAACCATGTAATGAAAAAGGCCATTGCCTTAGGCCCCAAAATTTGGGCCCCCCCATTTTCTTGTAATTATTGAACTAGATTTAAAAAAAATTACTACTTACATAATAATGTTATGTAAAGTAAAGGAAGTGGGCTTTTTGGAGGAGAAATAAAATATAGCTTCAAAAAGAATTTTTGATAGACAAGTGATTTGATTGATCAATGACAATGCTTTTTACTTTCTCCATAAAAAAAAAATGTTGGTCATCTTTTTGCTTTTTAAGTTTGATATTTTTTTATCTTTTTAATCAATTTTCATATCTTACTCTCAGACTCTCTATTCTTAATGTTTACTTTCTCCCTCTTAAATTCAAGAATTTTGAGTTGAACAATTGAAAAATTAAAGATTGTGCTAATTTTTAATTTGAAGAGAGCATTCAAAAAATATTTTGGAATCAAATCTTCATATTTCTTAAATCGAGTAATACTATTCTTAACTTTCTAATATTACTTTTGTTTCTTATATGTCATTTTAATTGATATTGTAGATAATGTTTAGAATATTTGTTAGATTTTTAAAATGTCAACTAAAAAGTATGAATCTGGTCATTCAAAACTTAAAAGAAAAAGGAAAGTTGATAATTTGATAAAATCTCAAGAAGGAGCTCTTGATAAATTTTTGATAAATAATATCAAAATTAGATTGAACAATTTAGGAGAATGTTCTTTAGATGAACAAGTCACTAACTTAGTTGAGTTAGATGATGAAATAATCCAAATAGAATAAGAAAAAAAAGGAAATTAGTGAAAAATCAATTGTAGATTCTCAAGAAGATCAAGAACTTATAAATGAATCGAATAATTGTATTCCTAAAAATATTTATGATCCTAGTCAATGGAATAATGTCGATACTAAGTTAAGAGATCTATTTGTAGAAAAGGGGCCAATTAGAATTAATGACATAGATTTTTCAAAGGATGAATCTTCAAGACATTTTTCTACTACATATTATTTTCAAAAATTGGCTAGTGGAGGAAGACATGAAAGAAGATGATTAGTTTATTCCAAAGATTTGAATAAAGTATTTTGTTTTTGTTGCAAATTGTTTAACACTACTTTTAATGTTAAGAACAATAAATTAGCTAGTGAGGGTAGTAGAGATTGAAAAAATCTTAGTACTAAACTTAGAACTCATGACATGACCAACCAACATATAATCAATATGAGACATGAAAGAAGAAGATTTGTTTATTCCAAAGATTTGAATAAAGTATTTTGTTTTTGTTGCAAGTTGTTTAACACTACTTTTAATGTTAAGAACAATAAATTAGCTAGTGAGGGTAGTAGAGATTGAAAAAATCTTAGTACTAAACTTAGAATTCATGACATGACCAACCAACTTATAATCAATATGAGTTCATGAATTGATTTAGAAGTTCGATTGCGTAACAATAAAACAATTGATAAAAATGTGTAAGACCAAATTAATAGGGATAGAGAACATTGAAAAAATGTATTGTCACAAATTATTTCTGCCATAAAAACTCTTGGAAAAAATAATTTAGCGTCTAGAGGAAAGAATGAAAAGATTTACCAAGAATATAGTGGAAACTTCTTAAGTCTTATTGAAATGATTGTAGAATTTGATTCAATCATACAAGAACATATTCGTAGAATCAAACATGATGAAATTCATAACTATTATCTTGGGCATAATATACACAATGGATTAATAAAATTGTTGGCAAGTGAAATGAAGAATAAAATTATTGAAAAAATTAGAGAAACAAAGTATTGCTCCATCATTCTCGATTGCACATCGGATACAAGTCATCAAGAATGTCTTTTATATTACGGAGTGTGAATATTTCAACAGCTTCAATAAAAATTGTCAAATATTTTTTAGAATTCTTAAAAGTGGATATACAAGTGGGAAAGGTCTTTTTGAAGTTATTTTAGATGAAATAAAATATATTAGACTTGGTATTGATAACTTAAGAGGACAAGGATGTGATAACGGATCTAATATGAAGGGAAAACATCAAGGAGTGCAAAAAAGACTTCTTGATATAAATTCTAGATCATTTTATACACTATGTGGTTGTCATAATCTAAATTTAGTAATATGCGATATCACTAATTCTTGTACAAAAGTTATATCATTCTTTGGAGTGGTACAATGCATATATTCACTATTTTCTTCTTCCAATAAGCGATGAAAATTTTTAAAAGATAGTGTATCCGGTTTAACTCTTAAATCATTGTCACAAACACGTTGGGAAAATCGTATTGAAAGTATTAAAGAAATACGATTTCAAACTCCACAAATAAGAGATGCTTTATTGAAATTTGTTGAAGTTAGTGATGATCCAAAATATAAAAGTGAAGCTAATTGCTTAGCAATTTATGAGCTTGAAAAATTTAAATTTTTATTAGGTATGACTATTTGGTATGATGTACTATTTCCTGTTAATTCAATTAGCAAAAGTTTACAATCAAAAGATATGCATATTAATGTCGCCATAGATCAATTAAGAGGTCTTGTTTCTTTTTTCAAAAAATATAGAGAAGGAGGATTTACAACTGCTATGATTGCAGTTAAGAAAATTGCACTAGAGATGAATATTGAACTTGAATTTCATAGTAAACGTGTAATTTATAGAAAAAAATAATTTGATGAGAATGTCGATAACGAAATTACAAAATCTCTTGAATAATCTTTTAGAGTTGATTACTTCTTATATATAGTAGACCAAGCCATTTCTTCACTTCAAAATAGATTAGAACAATTTGAAGCATATGAAAGTATTTTTGATTATTTATTTAATGAAAAATAATTGCGATCATTAGATGACGAGAATATTAAAAAATATTTTCTTAATCTTGAATGTTCCATAAAACATAATACTTATTCTGATATTGACGGTATAGACTTGTATTCCAAATTAAAAGTGGTGACGGAAATCATACAAATAGAAGATAAAACTCTAATCGAGATATTCAATCAAATAAAATGACTTGATTCTTTTCCAAATGCTTATATTGCTTATAGAATAATGTTAACAATTCCTGTAACAGTTGCTTCCGTAAAAAAAACTTTTCAAAATTAAATATTATAAAACCTTATTTAACATCAACAATGTCTCAAGAAAAATTAAGTGAATTTGCTATATTATCAATTGAAAAAGAATTATTAGAAGAAATTGATTATAAAAAAATTATTAACAACTTTACATCTCAAAAAGATAGAAGAATAAATTTTAAATAAAAAAATATAAAATCTCTGATTTTAATTTGGCCTTAGGCCCCAGTACGCTTGAGTTGCCCCCTGTCGACCAATACTACTGCAACTAACAACAACTACATATACTCCCAAAGTTCCAGCCACACAAAGCAACCTTTATTCCATCCCGTACAAAAAAAGTCCCGAGCAACCATAATATACTCCCTCAACGTCCAACAATAACAACTACATATACCCCCTCACGTTCCAGCAATTATAGAAAAACAAAAAAAAAAACTACATATACCCCTTCACGTTCCGGCAATTAAAAAAAACAAATTTTCTCACCTCCTATTTGAGGTTTGTTCATAATTTAAAATTTGTGGCTCTTGAAAGTTTAGCTATTGTTAACTTTAGGAATTCAATAGATTGTAACGGTTTCTTGTAAATCAATCTTCGTAAGAGATGTTAGAGTTTTTGTCTAGATTTTCTTAACAAAATAGAGTTTTAGTTTTATATTGAAGGACAATAAAAGTAGTACCATAATTAATTTTATTTTTCCTTAAAGGAAAATATAAAACTTTTTCATATTTGATAAACCTCTTTCTTGGAAGGAAGGTTTTGGGTCTTTATAAATAGAAGACCCCTATTCTCATACCATAACACAATAACATCCACAATGTAGTCTTTTGATTTGAGAGTTTTGTCTACAGGAAAATTTTCTCTCTAAAATTTTTATGATTTCTTTTATATTAGGTTTTTTTTAATATGTAGGGCATATAGTAATAATATTATGTTTTTAGTATTGTTTTCTTTATCGTCTGATTTTGGTTTGCAACTTTTAGCTTCCGCATGACGTCCTCTCGATTTCGAACCCAACAAGTGATATCAGAATTTATGGTTCAAAGGTCCAATGGTGTGGTGAGATGAGATTAAACAGGTTCAAACCAGTTTCAAAATCAAGTTGCAACCAGTCTGGCGATAGTGATGATTTTGTTTATCTACACAAGTTTTAAACATATTTCAACAATCTTGTTGCTGCATCTTTATAAATAAAAATAAAATATTACTAATTTTAAATACACTTTTAATCATAATATTTTAAATCTTATTTTTAACCATGACAAGCAGCAGTGATGAAGATTATATAAAGAACAAAGACCATCCACGCGAAGAAGGTGGATAAAATTATGTAAAGAAAATCAAGCCAAAAAGAGGAGACTTGTTAGGGTTTTTGTCCTGATTTTCTTACCAAAATTGAGTTTTAGTTTTATATTGAAGGAAAATAAAAATAGTACCATATTTTTCCTTAAAGGAAAATATAAATCTTTTTCATATTTTGCAAACCACTTTCTTGGAGGAAAAATTTTGGGACTTTATAAATAGAAGACCCCTCTTCTCATACCATAACACAATAACATCCACAATGTAATCTTATGATTTGAGAGTTTTGTTTAGAGGGAGATTTTCTCTCTAAAGTTTTTATGATTTCTTTTATATTAAGTTTTTTAATTTGAACGTCAATTGGCCAAAACATATAGTAATAATATTATATTTTTTAATATTATTTTCTTTGTCGTCTTATTTATCATCTCATGATTTGCAACTATTATCTTCCGCATGACGCTCTCTCAATTTTGAACCCAACAAGAGATAACTCTCAATTTTCTTTGTATCATGTAATTTCATGACTACGTGAGACGCAATTCTAATATTATGAAATAGCGTGGATCTCATCTATGGTTAATTGCTTATTATTTAGTTATATAATATGACGTATGTTATTATTTCGGTTTCAATTATATTAAAGGATAAATCTTAGTTGGTTTTAATTGTAATAGACGAAAACCTCACCTTGCTAGTTTAAATGCTAATAACAGGAACGTAAGTTTAGTTTTATTTATCAACTCTACTTATTTTCTTCATAAACTCTTTAAATTTGTGAACCCATTAATTCAGTAACTTGTTAGGATTTTTACGCTTTACACTTTAATAAGCACCTGAGTAATAGACGAGTCTTGATCGTGGTCACAACTTTGCGTCTTGGTTATGGACATCTAAATAGATGGTGAGGTCGCAACTATGCGTCTTGACCTAAATACTTTTCCTGAACATATTTCTAGAATTTAGTTGGGACTAATAAAAGTTGAACCATTCTAAGTAAATCTCAAATATTAATAAATACATTTTATTCAAAATTATTTTGAATCATAAAAGCGACTGTGCTAGAATCACGAAACTCGAGGGCGGCACCTTTCTCTCAGTAAAAAAAATTTCCTTACTAGTTTGCAAATCAATAATAAAAGAGTCAAACTTTCGTTTGTTTAGGTATGACTTGGAACACCAAAACTCAATTTCAAGTGGCGGCTCTGCAAATAAATAATTTCTTTTTAAAACGTCACTTTAATAGGGAAACCTTTCAAATCAATTCTTAGTGGGGTAAGAAAAAAGGGCGTGACAAGCGTGAATGCACGTCTGAATAATTGAAATATTGCCTAGCTATGAACACTGAATGATTTACTCTTTGTTTTTTTAAGAATTTGAATACGTACAAGTTATTTATATATAAATACAATAAATATAAAATTAAATAAAATAATAATATATATTATATAAAAGTATTAGAAAAAACTTAATATAAATAAAGTAAAAACTATTATTTGATAAGAAAATAAAATATTTAAATATATACATTTCAAATAATTATATCTCATAGTATATAAAAAATTGAAATATTCAAATATTTATTTTATAGTATAACATAGTAAATATTATCTAAATATACGAGAGCTATAGTAATTAGTATACAATATAGCTACAACTTGACCTTAAAATGATTAGATAAGCTAATTTTTTTTCGTGCATGCACTCATCCTTAACGCAAATCATGAGTATGAAAAGTAAAAACCATGAATTAATTATTAGATAACATGTACATAAGATTTCAACCAAAGAAACGACAATATATACATATTCATTATTACAAGGAAAAAGTTACACTTTAGTAAACCAGTCAAGCAAAGCAACATGTTGTGAATCTCAGAAAGAACATTAATTTTTTTTGCAAAAGAGAGCTTGATTTTTTCCAAATAAAAGTAGTATGCTTATAAGAGTTTGAATGATTGAGACTCTGTCACAGATTTGATTCATTCAGACATGTTTAGACCTATCAAGAGAATTTAAAATATAAAAAAATAAGCATACTTAATGAGTTGAAGTCTGAACCATTCAGGCTCAGACCTTCATTAATTAAAATCGAACAATTGAGGACTTAGATTACATTTGTTTTTATTAAGATTAAAAAGTCTAAATTTTGTGAACACCTAATTTTTGATTAAATCTAAGGTTAAAAGTCATTTTAGTGTTTAGTATATTTTTTTTATTCTAAATTAGATATTTTTATTTTTATGTCTGTCACGACCCAATTTCTCAAGTCGTGATGGTGCCTACCTCATCCCCCAGTAGGCAAGCCAAATCATAGCCCGAAATAATAGGCAACGGGCTAATAGGTAGAAATCAGAAAAGTTCACTTATGATGATAGCAATAGTAATAACAAGTAACAAATAAAAAGTAAACATGTCGCATATACTAAAACGAGGGAAGGAAAAGGACCAAACACATAAACGAATCCCTCCCAAGGCCTGGTAAGGTCGGTACTAGAGTCACTACTAAAATATACCCAGAATACTAGACAGAATTCAAAATATACCCAATATACACAAGTAGTCTCAAGTACAAAAGAGTAAACCAGAGTAGCTAGAGGAGGACCAACCTCGAACAATAGTAAACTCACCATGTTGTGAATTAGTACTGAAAGGTAGGAATCAGGTCAATGTCGGCTGCTACGACTCAGATCTGCATCAGAAAAAAGATGCAGAAGTGTAGTATGAGTACCAAAGTAATGGGTACTTAGTAGGCATCATTGGCTGACTGAGCTCAATATAGAAAAGGTATAACTACAATACGGGATCTAATCTAAGTCAATCGTAAAAAGGAATAGAAAGGTAAACAACTACCAAGCTACGCCAATGAGATAAAGGAATAAATATAAGTGATACAGAAAATAAATAATGTCGTAATTACAAACAAATAAAAAATAACTCAACTGGGCCCCTATAATCCCACTAGGCATACAACATAACCTAACTGGGCCCCCATAAGCCCGCTAGGCACATTGAAGAAGACAATTAATACATAAGTAGCAATTAAAGAAAATAAACATAAAAATCTGTAATTGAGCCATTCCCAAGAAATCATGATAGTTATCTAGATGTGCACCGGACTTGAACCGGCACCAATAGGTAGTACCGAGAGGCTACATACCAAAATTAAACTGGTAGTGATGGATAATAACTAGAGGACACTTGCCGAATTCGAACTAGACATCATGGTAATAACGATAGGCCACATATATAATATACACCAAAATTCATAATCAGATACCGAATTCGAACCAAAACTCAAAGAAACTAAAACCATAATCAGTGCCGGACTCAAACCGGAACTCAAGGAACCACAACCATAATCAGATGCTGGACTCGAACCGAAACTCATAGTATCCATAATAATCAAATGTCGGACTCGAATAGGAACTAATAGTAACCATACCCAACTGTAATATTAGAATTCATACCATACCATAACAATGTCAACATGGTACAAAAGTTCACAATCAATGACAGAAATAAAGTATATGCTTAACCTGAACGGAAGCTAAAATACGTCTAATTATCGTACGCATGTGTTAATTAGGGGCAAGTTCAAGGTTTTGCAATTTAATTCCACGTCCTAAAGGAATAGATGCTATATTATATTAAAAGATAAAATACTAAAATCTACTAGAACGGGGTCCTCATCGGAATAAATAAGACATGTTATATATATATCAAATGATACGCAACTACAAGCAGTTATCCAAACCTAGCATAATAGTTCACAATTTCAGTATATAAGCTCAATCTAAAGGTAGGGTAAGCCTACCCTACTTGGACGCCAAAACTAAAATGTCTTTCTGCGAAACTTCCGAATAGTGCCACTAAAACTCGAGCTTGAACAACTTGATTTCATTTTGAAAATTTAATACAATGAGTAAACTTGCTAAAACTTAAATTTATATGCCTTATACATAGCAGAGTAGAATGTTTGTGGATAACATGGTAACTATTACAACTCTCCGTAGTTTTTCCATGAATTAAGCTAACAATTGCTTAAGTACCTAACCCACCGCCTAAATGTCCACTAATCTTATTTAAATGGTAATATACTGCCACTTAAGGTAACATATGTCACGGACATATATAACTTATTAAATAGACCGACCCGACCCGGAGGGTTTTAGCCTTTTAATAAAACATAAAAGAACAAAAATTAAACCCCCAAATCTCCAAACGCAAAACAAGATCCCAAATCTTCAAATCCTCAAATCCGATCAACTCTTTGCCGCCGATTCCCGCCGCTCCGATAACTTTTATTTTCTTGTTAGACACTAGCTAAAGTATGTATTTTAGTTAGCTCAATGTATATATTTTTCATATTTGGTAGTAACTAAAATTTTGTGGTAGTAATTTTACTTAGCTTAAAGTATATATTTTTCATGTTTGTTGTAATTATTATGCTTCGTTACATAATTTTTGTTAGTTGAAATTTAAAAAAGTAATGAAAATTTAGGTTTAGTTAGTTCAAGATTCAATTATAGTTCAAGAAATTTAGGTTTAGTTAGTTAGCACTTATCTGAAAACAAATTTTTGGAAGAAAATTATGTTTACTTTTGTGAAATAAATCGTTTTTCATCTTCCTTCTAATGTAAATGTATAAAATTGTAACAAAGCAAGTTGATATGTTAAGAAAAGAAAATAAAAGTTAATATTTGGTGTATGTTAAGAACTGTATAGTTTAGATATCAGATTAGCAGTATTATTTGATCATTCATTATGTTATTGATTAAAATTATCAATCTTATTGAAGTAAAAGTTGGTTATAAGATTTGTTACTTTATTGAAGGATGAGAATATATTTGTTACTTTGTGTAATGAACAAGATTTTTTAATTCTACTTGCATAATTCGTTGCTTGGAATTTGATGTTACCGTTTGACAAAATCCGAATTCAGTGGAAGGATTACTTTGCTATTTTTCCAGTGACAGCTTGTCTCTAGCACTTTAATTTAGGCCAAGCAAAGGTAATTTACTTTTCTCTAAGTTGTTATATTGAAGCCTTGTTACTTTTCATCTTGAAGTCTAGTGAAGCCGTGTGTGGCCTTGTGCGATTCACTAGTATTGTTGTTATCTTCTTGTTATTGTTCATATTGAAGTCTAGTGAAGCCGTGTGTGGTCTTGTGCGATTCACTAGCATTGTTGTTGACATGTTGTTGTTGTTGTTGTTTCCTGTTTCTTGTATGGTAGGTGACTTAGTTGGTTGAAAATGGTTAAGTCTAGGAACTTTAAAGGGAATTTTTTTGTTTTGAATTTAGTTTGGTAAGTTACTTTGTTGGTTGAAAACGGTTAAGTTTAGGGACTTTTAAAGGGATTTTTTTTAATGTGGTTTTGTTTTGAGACTTAGTTGGTTGAAAATGGTTAAGTTATGGGAGTTAGAAGGGGATTTTATTTTTGAAATGTGGTTTTGTTTTGAGACTTAGTTGGTTGAAAATGGTTAAGTTTAGGGACTTTAAAAGGGATTTTTTTTGTTTTGAATGTAGTTTGGTAAGTGACTTAGTTGGTTGAAAATGGTTAAGTTTAGGGACTTTGAAGGGGATTTTGTGTTCTGAATGTGGTTATGGTAGGTGACTTAGTTGGTTGAAAATGGTTAAGTGTAGGGACTTTAAAAGGGTTCTTTTTGGAATGTAGTTTTGGTTTGAGACTTAGTTGGTTGAAAATGGTTAAGTTTAGGGAATTTAAAGGGGATTTTTTTTTTTTGGAATGTGGTTTCGTTTTGAGACTTAGTTGGTTGAAAATGGTTAAGTTTAGGGACTTTAAAAGAGATTTTTATGTTTTGAATGTAGTTTGGTAAGTGACTTAGTTGGTTGAAAATGGTTAAGTTTAGGGACTTTAAAGGGAATTTTGTGTTCTGAATATGGTTATGGTAGGTGACTTAGTTGATTGAAAATGGTTAAGTTTAGGGACTTTGAAGGGAATTTTGTGTTTTGAATGTGGTTATGGTAAGTGACTTCGTTGGTTGAAAATGGTTAAGTCTAGGGACTTTCAAAGTTTTTTTTTTTTTTGGAATGTGGTTTTGTTTTGAGACTTGGTTGAAAATGGATAAGGTTAGGGACTTTGAAGGATATTTTTTTGTTTTGAATGTAGTTTGGTTAGTGACTTAATTGGTTGAAAATGGTTAAGTTTAGGGACTTTGAAGGGGATTTTGTGTTCTGAATGTGGTTATGGTAGGTGACTTAGTTGGTTGAAAATGGTTAAGTGTAGGGACTTTGAAGAGGATTTTGTGTTTTGAATGTGCTTATGGTAGGTGACTTCGTTGGTTAAAAAATGTTAAGTCTAGGGACTGTAAAAGGTTTATTTTTTTGGAATGTGGTTTTGTTTTGAGACTTAGTTGGTTGAAAATGGTTAAGTTTAGGGACTTTGAAAGGGATTTTGTTGTTTTGAATGTAGTTTGGTTAGTGACGTAGTTGGTTGAAAATGGTTTAAGTTTGGGGACTTTGAAGGGATTTTGTGTTCTGAATGTGGTTATGATAGGTGACTTAGTTGGTTTAAAATGGTTAAGTTTAGGACTTTAAAATGAATTTTTTTGTTTTGAATGTAGTTTGTTAAGTGACTTAGTTGGTTGAAAATGGTTAAGTTTAGGGACTTTAAAAGGGATTTTGTATTTTTAATGTGATTATTGTAGGTGACTTAGTTGGTTGAAAATTCTTTGATCTAATTCATTGAATCTTATTGATTGCATAGATGGACCCTGATTATACTTGTATAATTCACTAGAACAATGAAAATAGAATGGGTATTAGGCAGGAATTTGTTGAATGTGTCAAAAGATTTGTTGAACATACTAAGACACTTGGTGTTTGGACATGTTTTGGGGTTATTCGGTGTCCTTGTGTTAGATGTGATGGTATAAATCTTTTAAGTGAAGAAGTAGCAAAGGAACATCTTTATAGAAAGGGGTTTCACGAGGACTTTTTAAGATTGCGTGATATTCATGGTGATGTTGCGCAAAATAACTTTGTTGTTAAAGAAAGTAGTAGGTCTACAAGGCATAATGAATATCAAGATACTAGGATGACAAACATGATGCATGATGCATGATGCATTTGGCATGCAACATGGGGTTGACTTTAAGGAAAATGTTGAAGATGTTCCTAATAGAGAAGCGGCCATTTTCTACAAAGAATTGCATGCTGCTAGTCATCCTTTTTTTACGGGTGTTTGCACTCTCGTTTGTTTATTACTATTAGATTATTAAGTATTAAATCTGACTAGAATATTGTGGAAGGAGGAATGGACTCAATTATAGACTTTATTAAAGAGTTAGTTGACCCCGTCTTAGAGGTTCCTGATTCTTTCTATAAGGCAAAAAGATTGGTGTCAAAGTTAGGTCTCTCCTTGGTTAGAATTGATTATTGTGAAAATAGATACATGTTATACTTTAAGGGAGATGCTAACCTAGAGTTCTGTAAGTTTTTTCAGCACCCTAGATATAAGCGTGGTTCTACTGGGAAGCAACTTAGTATAAAGGCAATGCATTATTTACCTCTTATACCAAGGTTGAAGAGGTTGTATGCTTCCAACAGTTCAGCTTCTCATATGAGATGGCATAGTGAAAATAGAAGGCCCTCTGATGTTATGTGTCATCCATCTGATGGAGAAACTTGTAAGCATTTTAATGCAACTTATCCTGATTTTACAGTTGAGCCACGAAACATTCGATTGGGATTATGTGCGGATGGATTCTCTCCTTTTTTAGTTGGTGGTGCGCCATATTCATGTTGGCCTGTATTTATCACTCCTTATAATCTTCCTCCTGAAATATTGATGACTAGTCCCTATATATTTCTGAATTGTGTTATTCCTAGCCCGCGTAATCCAATAGGTCATTGAAGTAAAGCATAATAGGTCGTATCCTATTTATGATCCATTTGTTCTAGCGCAAAATGCTAAATAAATGTATTATGCTCCTTATCTGTTGGGCAATGACAAGTCTGATTGGTGGGCTGTAATCAAAACAAAGCCTATAGGCCGGGTGGAAGTTGAGAATGTGTTGGAAACTGCGTATTAAAATAAAATGCAGATTGATCTCCAACTAGTGGACGTTGAATTAGCAGACGGTTTAAATCACCCAAAAAATATATTTGAAGAAGTTAATATTGCCGAAGAAGAGCCTGAGTGGGTAAGAGATGAGGAAACCTCCGAAGAGGGTGAATGGTTTAGTGGAGAGTCTTCAGAAGAGGAGGATTAGTTGTGTAGGTTGTATTTATTATGTATTCATGTCTTTATGCTTTGTAATATATATTTAGCTTTATGTTTCTTGTTTAAGATTGATATGTAATATACTGTTTAAGATTGATATGTAATATACTGTTTAAGTTTGTTGTTTCCAATTTTCCATGATTTATATAGTAATAAAAATATTCTTGTCTATATCTCGTGTTGTTGGAGCGATTTGAAATGTGAATTAGTAACTTGAAATTACTTACTTGGATTGTTTTCTTATATATATATATATATATAAGAAAACAATCCAAGTAAGTAATTTCAAGTTACTATTGTAGCAACTAACTACTTGTTAACTTAACATAATTTAGATGTCAGGCAAAGATGATGGAGGTAAGGGAAAGGTTGATACTACGAAACCAAAAAAGAAAAAACAACCTCCTGCTTATAGACGATCGACAGGTATTCACATATCTGAGGGTCGGTATGCTGATGGGCTAGCATGACCCTCATATTCTAGGTTGTCCGAGGATTTGATACCTACTCCTACGTATGTGGGGCCACCACATGGGTCTAAACTGACCTATTCTGCTCCTATGACCGTGCTACCACCATCACAGTACTATCGAACGGCCGCTGGACCCTCCAGAATGATATCCTCCTGCAGCAGTCACGCAGCTTCGCACATTGATTCTGCTGGATTTATTGGGTTGTCGGATCTTCAGCTTGGAGGCACTCCATCTGGTGCTTCAGATTCTCCCATGGAAGTGCATCCACCATGACTTACTAGGTAGCCAGGAGACAGAGATGATTCTGGGAGGATTTATATTATTCCAGTTGTGAGAGGGTAAGATTTAAAAATACAATAACGTTACTCATTTTTTCATTACTATTTTATTGTTCTCGATGAAATTACTGTTTGATCTTGTATTGTAGGTTTAGGCAAGATAGTGGAGTTGGACAAACGACGCGAGTATGCATTAGTCGGCACTTCAACGGCTACTGGACCAGCTGGCAAAGGGTTCCAAAACTTGACAGGAAGAGAATTTTTGAAGAATTTAAGGTAAGGATTTAACTTATCGACTACTTATTAATAATTTATTAGAACACAAGATTGAATATTATATTTTGCTTAGAAATTTTACTGGTGGGATGATGAAAATCAATTTCTTATAAAGAAGAACTTTTGCATAAGATGTAGAGCTAGATTTAACGATATCTTGGATTATGCCCAAAAGAAATTAGTAAAACCTAAGTGTAAACACCTAATTTTTTGACCCAAACCTAATGTTTTTATACCATTTTAATGTTCAATTAATTATTTTTATTTTAGGCATTTTAAATTTATCTTATTCTTTGAGGTTTGTTAAAAATTTTGAAAACTACAAAAATAGAGTCACATTTTAAATAAGTTTTTATTTTATTGTTTATTTTTTTATTTTTTTTTTTAGAAAAAAAAAAGAATTTTTTCTAAATTATATTTGTTTTCTTCTTTCAACTTTTAATAAAGAATGTTTTGATATTAATTTTTCTTAATCATATTCCTAAGACTAGTTATTAGCTTATATTATATTTTATTAGTTTTTAATCATTTTTATTTTATTATTATTAATAATAATAATAAAAAAAAATAAAGAAACCTAAACTACCCAAACCACCCACAATTCCCACTTCTACTTAACCTCTCCCACTCTTCCTCCACACAACCCATGACACACTCATGAACTTATATATAAAAACACACGCACAACAAGAAAGAAAGCAGATTAGGGTAGGGATTGAACAACACAAGAAGACAACCGAAAAAAATGGGAGACAATAAAAAAAAACTGGAGAGAAAAGTATGAAAACACATAAATAAAAAACAAGAAGAAAGGGAGAATGAGAGAGGAAAAAGGGATTTGAGTCTGAGGTTTCTTTTGGATTTCGAGTTCGTGGTTCGTTTCGTTTTTTATTGTGAATTACTGGCACAAAAGGTAAACCTCAATATTTTTGTGTAATTTAATATCATGATTATACGAAACTTGATTTCAATAATAGAAAGTTGTTTAGATTCATTGATTGTTTAATTGGTATAACCATTTATTTTCGTATGGTTGAGTTAAAGTAATGTTCCTATCTTAATAAAAGTTTACATTTAGTATTTCAGTGGTTAAAACTTTAGTTTCTTGAATAATTGCTCAAAAAAAAAAAATATTTCTCCCTTTTATCTGTTGCATTGGTAAATACAGTGTTGTATATTCATGCCATTCTTTATTTCACTTTTCGTTGTGCTGTGTTTAATTAGTGCTCGTAGTTGTTTGAATAATTTCATATTTTTTTATATTATAATGTTTAATTAATGGTCATAGTGGAGGTATTTACTTACTATAATGAATAAGGATTTTACATTGTTTGAATTATTATTTTTTAATTGAACTAGGAAGTGATTACTTTTGTTTTAAATATTTTATCCATTTTCATGTTATTTTATTTTTTTTATCGAGAGGAAAACTTTAGGATATTATCAAAGTGATAGGTAAATATTAAACTTGAATAAAATTTTATTTCTATCAACATGTAACTATATATTTGTTTTAGAGACATTTAAAAGAATTTTAAATACCAAGAATGTTCAACAACTAAAAATGATAATGAACATGTTTGTGTATGTTTTTTTTTAAAAGAAAGAAATAATGAAAAATTAAATTAGAATTTTGCATGTTAACGAGTAATATTTGAAATGCAAATATGTCGCTTTGACTTGTCTTTACAAATGTAGGATTAATCCTTTTCATTGAAAAAAAAGTCTATATATATACCAAGCTTAGATCAATTTTATTATGCTTCATTAAATAAATTAACTAGCTTGAATTTAAATGAGACGGGTGGTTAATTTATTCAAAACTCCATAGCAGCAAAGAAAAGAAAAGAGAGGAAAAAACAACTGTGAGGGAGTGAACTTATAAAATAATGAGTTAGTTTCTTAACCTCTAAATAATTAAGATTAAACATACAAGTGAAAATTAACGATGAAGTTCGAAAGCCCTGCTACCGACCATTCGTTATAATAAAATTAGTCTACCGTGTGAAGCCAATTGAATTGGGTTGGGTAGATTTTAAACCTATTAGGTGCTTATTTAGACTAAAAAAAATGGGAAGATCCATAAAGGCCTCCAATGCGCGAGAAATACATCCAAAACTCGTGGTAAGGCCGAAAAGTATTACTATAGGTAAACCACACATCAATACAGTTTTAAATATGTTCAAACATAAATAAAAGCGAGATAGAAGTCACTTTTAGGTTAACAAATATTATAAATCCAAAAAATTAATTTAAGCTAGACGTAAGTCATTAAAGCGACCATGCTAGAACCACGGGACTCGAGGGGTGCCTAACACCTTCCCCTCGGTCAACAGAATTCCTTATTCGAATTTTTAGTTCGCAGACCAAAAAATAAAAATAAAGAGTCATTTCCTTTGAATAGGGATTCAATAAGGTAACTTGGAACACCCAAACTCAATTCCAAGTGGCGACTCTGTAAATAAAATAATCCCTTTTCAAAACGTCACTTTAATTGAAAAAACCCATTTTCTCTAAAACCAACTCCCTAGCGGGGTCGGATGCGGCGAAAATCCGGGGGTGTGACACTAAGTGGATTCCTGAACCCATATGGCCACTGTATCAGTGCCACTGGAATAGCCCAGAATACCAATTGTTGAGGGAAAAGGAAAAGAGAGCCCGGGCATCATCCAAGGGTGGCTCCCTACATACTGCGGGTGCCAGAAGTACTCTTGGTGTGAAGGAAAAATTGATATGTAACTTTTACAGTTTTAATTCTTTGTTTCTATTTAAATTTTTTTATTATTTGAACATTGATAATTTTTTCATATATGCAGAAAAAAGAAAAGGGTAGGGAACTACCAACTGATGAGCTTTTCGAGGAGACTCATCTGAGAAAGAAAAAGAACCCGACTGATGAAGATGACTGGGTTGAACCTCATGCAAAAGCTGTCCATGTAAGAAACAAATTTTGAATTTATGAATCTTTTTCTCAAAGTTGATATTATTCAATTATAACTACTTTAGTATTTTTTGACTGTTAGTATTAACTTTACCTTGAATATAAGATGAATTTAGGCGTCTTGTTGGTGAGTATCGTAGTATTCAGCCTCCTGAAAGTCAGAGTGACCCAATACCCCATCATGTACAGAATGAGTCATGGACAAAAGCTTCGGGTCCTGCAAATAAAGGCCATTTCTACGGATGCCACACAAATTTTTTTGGCGATAATATTAGGTGTTCGTTCGATCCTGCATACTCTATCTCTTTGGTTGATACAGAAACCACTGTAAGACTACAAAATATGGTTTCTCAACTCACTAAAGAGCTTGCTGAACAGAGAGAGAGAGAGGTATGCTGAATAGAGTGCGAGGCAAAAGAAGACGGAGGAGGCAACAACATCACAAATTAGGATGCTGCAGCAACAGTTCAATTTTTTCATTCATACTGCGGGGGTTATTCCTCCGTATCCTAGTGATGCAGTTCGGGCTACAAAAGGTCTAGGCGCCCTAGATGATTTCAGCACGGATGATGATATGGAAGACGAGGATGAATTCGATGATAATGACTGTTAGTTTTTTTATTTTTGTATGTCTTGTACTTTAAATTTAGACATTTTTGTTGTTTGAAACTATTGTTGTAGAGTTTTCGTACTCACCATTGTTGGACATTTTGTATGTGTTGTACACTTTTTAAAATTTCCTTTTGGTTTTTGTTGTTGTTGTTGTTGTTGTTATATTTTCATTTTGGTTACTGTTGTATAGTGTTGTTGTTGTATGCTGTATTTGGGTTTTCATTTTATTTTTTTTAAAGTTCTAGAAAAACTGACCACAAGTGGTCGGGTTTTCAATATTTTTTTTGCACAAACCAACCACAAGTGGTCGGTTTTTTATAAAATTTATTTATTAATTTTAATAAAAATCGACCACATGTGGTCGATTTTAAATTAAATAAATTAATTAATTTATTAAATAACCAACCACTGGTGGTCAATTTTTATTTAAATTAATAAATTAATTTATTAAATAACTGAGCACAGGTGGTCGGTTTTTTTTCCTAAAATTATTTTTCAATTTGAATAAAATAATAATAAATTTTAAAAATAAATATATATTTTTAAAAGAACTGACCACTGGTGGTCGATTTTTAAAAAGCTACTGCTACTTTTCCGACCACAAATTTTGGCCGATTTTATGGTCGAAAATTATAGAAAACCGACCACTTGTGGTTGGTTTTTGTGATTGGTTTTCCTTTTTTTTTTAGTAGTGAGATAATTTTGAGGGTGTTCTTCATTATTTATGTTACAATTGATGAAAGAGGTCAAAATTTCAAAAAGGATTAATAAGCCAACATGATTTTATGAAAAGTTCAAAAGGTGTCTACTTTATGAAAAGGACCAAAGGTTCCAACTTTATGAAATGTCAATATGTGCCAGTGTCATGTTTTTTTTTTCAAATCATTCTAGAGGGTGATAAATATCATTAAAAGAGAATTGAAGAAAGTACATGTTGCAGGGGTCATTTCCCAAAATTGTACATTATCGATGTATAATTATATCAACCTCAATGTAATAGAAGTAAACTAGTTTTTCCCTGCATTAGGATTCCCTTTGTCGGGATTATGTTTATGATGTTATATAAAGATAAAATTGACTTGGAGGGATTATGGTGATATTCACATGGGTTTAGTTTCAGTGATAGGAACAAAGGAGTCATTTTTTGATTTTGCAATAGATTTTAGGTTGGGGGCAGACAATTTGAGTCTCTCAAAGGAGAACTTGGTGTTGGGTTCGAAATCGTGAGTGCGTCATGCACAAGCTTAAAGTTTGTAAACCATAGAGATGATAAATCAGATGATACAAAAATATACTAAAAACATATTATTAAATATGGTTTGGCCAATTGGCCTACATATTAAAAAATTAATATTATTGAAAAACATGAAAACTATGGGAGAAGTCTCCCCTAAACAAGACTCTTACATTATGAATGTTATTGTGTTATGTTACGAGAATGGGTCTTTTATTTATAGAGTTTCAAAACATTTTCTCCTAGAAAGAGGTTTGTCAAATATAGAAAAGTTTTATATTTTTCTTTCAGGAAAAAGTAAAAGTAATGATGGTATTACTTTTATTTTCCTTCTAAGAAAAATAAAACTTAAATTTGGTAAGAAAATCAAGGCAAAACCCTAACAAATCTCTTCTTTTTTTCTTGATTTTCTTGACATAATTTGATTCATCTTCTTCGTGTGCATGATCTTTGTTCTTCACATAATCTTTATCATTGTTGCTTGCCATGGTTAAAAATAATATTTAAAATATTATGATTAAAAATGGGTTAAAAATTATTATTTTATTTTTATTTTTAAAGATGTAGCAACAGTATTGTTGAAATATGCTTAAAACTTTGTCTTCTCATCTAGCTAAACAAAATCGTCATTATCGTCAAACTGGTTGCAACTTGATTTTGAAATCGCTTTGAACCTGTTTAATCTCGTCTCACCACACCATTGGACCTTTGAACCATAGGCTCTGATACCACTTGTTGGGATCGAAATCTAGAGGGCGTCATGTGGAAACTTAAAGATAGAGATGATAAATCAGATGACACAAAAATATACTAGAAACATATTATTGAATATGGTTTGGTCAATTGACCTACATATTAAAAACCTAATATTATTGAAAAACCTAAAAACTATGGGAGAAGTCTCCCCTAAATAAGACTCTTTTAAGGACTAATTGTGGATGCTATCGTGTTATGGTATGAGGGGGGAGAGGGTCTTCTATTTATAGAGTTCCAAAACCTTTCCTTCAAGAAAGAGATTTGACAAATATGAAAATTTTTTTATTTTTCTTTCAGAAAAATTAAAAGTAATTATGGTATTACTTTTATTTTCCTTCTAAGAAAAATAAAACTTAAATTTGGTAAGAAAATTAGGACAAAAATCCTAACACTTGGTACCTTGCATTAAGTGGTGGCTAGGATTCCGGTGGAATTGTTGATCTTTAGAAAAATGATAAAGGCCTTTGCAATGACTTCAAATTTATTGCGAGTGAGAACACAATGTAACACCCCGCACATTCAAAGTAGTCATTCGGTAGGGTGTATAAAAATAATGCAAAATATAGTATAATGTTAATATTTGCATTAGTAATGCTTGTATTAGTTATATTTGCATTAGTTATGCTTGCATTTTTTTTATGTAGTATCTGATTTGGTGTGTTAAAAATAACATGTATTGCATCATTTCTATAAAGAAAAAAATATTTTTTACAAAAATACCCTCCAATAAATGTGGTGGAAAAGATGTGGAAAATATTTTAAGGGATAATTATGATTTTAACCATAATAGTCCAAGCATTAGAACCCATTGCATTATTAATACCATGCAATAGTAATACACTCATTAATACCCAGAGGTGGAGCCAGAATTTCAATTAATGGGGTTCAATATTCAAAGAGAACTAAGTTGAAGGGGGTTCAACACCTACTATAAACACATAAAAAATAATTTTAATCATTTATAAATAGTACTCCCTCCGTCCCATTTTATGTGTGGCCATTTGACCGGGCACGGAGTTTAAGAAATAAGAAAAGACTTGGTAAAGTTTACCAAATTATCCTTTATCAAAAATGTGCCAATATCTTTTTTTTTAATTAAGTGGGACCAATAAGGGTAAAAGGGTAATTGTGCCTTTAAAAAGTTGTCAAATAAGGAAAGACGACACTTATTTTGGGACGAATTAAAAAGGAAATGATAACACATAATTTGGGACGGAGGGAGTATATTTTTTCGTCGAAGGGGTTCGGACGAACCCCCTAAAGAGGGCTGGCTCCGCCTCTGTTAATACCAAATAAGAGTGTATAACTAATGCAAGCATTGCTAATACATAAGGTGAAAAAGTTTACCAAATAAGATATTAGTAATACATAAATCTAGTACAAGCATCATTTTCTAATACACTCTACCAAATGACTCCAAAGTATTTTATTTATTGTCTCATCGACTTACGAGTCTAATTCTAGCGTCTTACATTGATCGTTGAGAAATAGTTGAGGAATAAACTCCTGTGTGCAATTTAGGGTAATGTGGGAGTAGAACCAATAGTTCACGAAGATAAGGGATCAATCATGGGTAAGCCAGTTAACGGGGCCGAGCCGGGTCAACCCAGAATCGGCCTGTCACTTTTAACCAGGTTGTGGGCCGGTCCGATTCCGGTCCTGTTTTAATGGCCTGTCCAATTTCGGGCCCAACAGTAAATTTTCAAGAAACAATCTGGGACAGGCCCATTACACGTAACCCGGTTTAACCCGGGTAAACCCAGTCAAAACCAGTCAAAAATCTGGTCAAAAGAGGTCAAAACCAAAAAAAAAAATTTAAAAGTTTTTCTTCAATATACACTTTGTATACCCACCTATATACATTTTAAATACGTTAAACAGTATACACACGATATATATACACTATATATATAGTATATACTACATTAGAATTTAAGAAACATATACACAATTACACATGTAATCATGTATACGACTAGACGTTAGTTAAATATATATACTACTTTAAATAAAACATATACTACAAGATATATACAACAATATATATACTAATTTATAAAACATATACACATATATGTCTTAAATACATACTACTTTAGAGTCTATAGAAAATATATACACATATATACGTACCATTCAATATATGTACTACTTTAAATAAAACATATACTACAAGATATATACTACAATATATAGACTAATTTATAAAATATATACACATGTATACGTTAAATGTATACTACTTTAGAGTCTATAGAAAATATATACACATATATACGTACCATTCAATATATGTACTACTTTAAATAAAACATATACTACAAGATATATACTACAATATATATATATACTAATTTATAAAACATATACACATATATGCCTTAAATATATACTACTTTAGAGTCTATAGAAAATATAAACACATATATACGTACCATTCAATATATGAACTATTTTAAATAACACATATACAACAAGATATATACTACAATATATATACTAATTTATAAAACATATGCACATGTATACGTTAAATACATACTACTTTAGAGTCTATAGAAAATATATACACATATATACGTACAATTCAATATATGTACTACTTTAAATAAAACATATACTACAAGATATATACTACAAATATATATACTAATTTATAAAATATATACACATGTATACCTTAAATATATACTGCTTTAGAATTTATAGAAAATATATACACATATATATGTACCATTCAATATATATACTACTTTAAATAAAATATATACTACAATATATATACTAATTTATAAAACATATACACATGTATACCTTAAATATATACTACTGTAGAGTTCATATAAAATATATACACATATATACGTACTATTCAATACATGTACTACTTTAAATAAAACATATACTACAAGATATATACTAAAATATATATACTAATTTATAAAACATATACACATGTATATCTTAAATATATACTACTTTAGAATCTATAGAAAATATATACACATATATACGTACCATTCAATATATGTACTACTTTAAATAAAACATATACTACAAGATATATACTACAATATATATACTAATTTATAAAACATATACATATGTATACCTTAAATATATACTACTATAGAGTCTATAGAAAATATATACACATATATACGTATCATTCAATATATATACTACTTTAAATAAAACATATACTACAAGATATATACAACAATATATACTAATTTATAAAACATATACACATGTATACGTTAAATATATACTACTTTAGAGTCTATGTAAAATATATACACATATATACGTATCATTCAATATATGGATTACTTTAAATAAAACATATACTACAAGATATATACTACAATATATAAACTAATTTATAAAATGTATACACATGTATATCTTAAATATATACTGCTTTAGAGTCTATTGAAAATATATACACGTATATATGTACCATTCAATATATGTACTACTTTAAAAAATATGCTAGTTAATATAATAAACTAATAATACTTGAGGTTTTGAACTTAAAAAAAAATTATTTTTTCATTATGTGTATATATGATTATATGTTTGTTATGTTTAATTGTCTATTACTTAGTGAGTTAGTGTAAAGCTTGATAGTAAATTAGTAATATATTAAAACTAAGTATTTAATTTATACTAAAAATTCAATTTAAATCATTAAATAGAAAAAATTACAAAGTAAGGAGTGAATGAATGTTATATTTTATTGATTGTAAAATGATTCAAATTTATAATGTACATGAATGAAAAATCTACAAAGTTTTCATCATTTTTTCCAACTCATCCATGTAAGCATTAACGGAAACTGGCATAGGATAGGAAAAATCAATAGGGGCAAAACCATGGATTGGACTTGATTGTGTTAAGTTCTCCCTTGAAGTCATAATTTCTTCAAGATTCTATTCGTCTTTCGGCTCCACCTCCATTTCTTGATTTCTTTGTTCCGCTGTAATCCAATCTCTAAGGCAAACTAGAACATTCATAGCATTGCTTCCCAATGAGTGTCGGTTGTCTCCAAGTTGTTGTCATCCCTGACTAAAAGCGTTCTCTGATGCAAGGTTGACATTGGAACGTTCAATATATCTCTAGTTAATCTTGAAAGCACAGGATATTATGTTTCATTATTCTTCCACCAATCCAACGTGTTGATTCGTCGTCTACCATCCTCTATCGACGTTTGAAGATAATACTTAAGCTCTTCTTGCGAAGCTGTTGTGTAAGTTTCCTCCTCAAAACTGTTCCAAACATTTAAATCATAAAAGTGATTAGGAAAACCACTATGTGCCGGCATTTTAGAAGATGATGGCTCCTCAGGAGGATGAGGAGAGATAGTTGGAGTGATATTTGTCGGTACAGCTAAATCAAGTAAATCAACATAATGGTTATATAATTTATCTATGTAAATTTTCGCATCACCTATAGCCGTATATAAATCTGGTTGTTCTGGTTCTTCATCATCAGAAACATTGTTAGTATTTATCTCTAAGTTAGAATAAATATGAGTACTAAAGTGGCACATAGTAGTATACTTCATACATGGATTTAGTATAGCACCAACCAAGTAAATAGGGAGAATCGAAAAAAAATATTTTTTAAATTTAACAAACATAACACCATCAAATTCTTTGTAACCTTCTTTATTCTTATATTCTTTGAGCAAAGAAGAAATATCAGCTATATATGCTAAAATATTACAAATAGTAGGATAATAAGCACCGAAAAATTCAACCATAGCTATATAAATTTTTTTCAAAAACTTAAAAAGATCATCAATTACAGCCCAATCAAAATCATATACATACATTCAGCCGAATCAACAAATGAACCATAATGTTGGTTAAAAGTTAGTGTAATAGGAACTCTATAAGCATGACTAGTTTTTAAATAATCATACGTAGCATTCCATCTAGTATCACATTATTTAGGCATCAATATCAGTCTAAGTCCATTTTGTTAACATTTAACTTTAAATTCTCTTATTCTTTTTCTTCGATTATTTCCTTGAATAAAGCCAATAACAAGACGGATTTTTTCAATATAAAGCTCAAAAAATTCAAGACCATCTCTTAAAATTAAATTATATATGACAACACACTTAACATGAAATATTTCAGGTAACGGTGGAGAGAGACTGACTTTTAACTTTGTAATAGCAGTCTTGTTGTTAGAAGCATTATCAAAAGTAATACATAAGACTTTTTTTCAATACCATAAAATTTTGCAACCTTACTAATCGAATCAGCAATAAATTCTTCAGTATGTCTTCGATCTTCATCATATAAAAAAGCTAGAATACGTTTTTGCATAACAAAATTACTATCTATCCAGTGACAAGTAATGGTTAAATAATCATTTTTATTAACAGTACGATCAAGATCAGAAGTTAGAGCCATTCTACATTGAATATTTTTTCACAATGTAGATAAATAAAAAATATATTGTGAATGAATTCTAAAAATATCGGGCCGACAAGCACTTCTAGGAATACATTAAACATAGGACTATAAATTGCTTGAATATAATGAATAAAAAAATTCGAAGAAGAAAAACTGAAAGGCAAACAACCCACAGCTATCATTTTTGCTATTTCTTCCCGGTCCCTCAATTTATTATACTTCTTAATTACCTCATTGGTTGCTAGGTCCATTCTATTTTGTGTTGGCTCAGCAACATCCTCACCACCTCATGCAATAAATAACTCTCTTTCATGATTATCATTTATATGTCTCATTAACGTACCCGTACCTCCTTGATTGCCTCCTCTTTTATGCTCATATACTTGTTGACAAATATTGCATTTCACCTTAGTTTCTCCTTCTATACATGTAAGAAATTGCAATACAAGTTGTTCTACGAGCTCTTAGGGCACGGGGAGGACGGGGAGGGCGATTAACCGATTCAGATCTAACATTAGCATTTTTTACTGCAGGTGTCTCACCAATATTTTCATCATCATCTTCTAAATTAACCGCATCTACTTCATTTTTTTTTATTTACCATAATTTTTCGGAGCTTCTACATAATCCATATCGTGAGCACCTACACCTACTTATTCCTCAAAAGGTTGACTAAGCGGTACCGGAGACGGAGGCACACGGGTATATCTACTACTTGAACTACCTCTACTGCCAATAATTTGCTTTTTACTACCACTACCACTTCCATGATAAAATTTTTGACATTTTTACCAAGGTTTCTTACTTTATCCATAATATAAATCAAACTAAAAAAAAATCAAAATACACAAAAATAATAAAATTAAATATTCAATAATTAATACACTAATTAAAAATTAAAAGTAAGAGATGGAACGACAATACCAAATTTTGGAAGTATCCAAAAGTTGCGACTTTAGAAACTTCCACTCGTACTTTGTAATTGCAAAATTAAAAAATAAAATTGACCACTTTAGGAGATATATAGAATATTTGAGAGAATAAAAATTGTGTGAAAAATGATTTAAAAGTGTAAGGTATTTATAGAAATTTTTTAGGGTTTTAAAAAATATTTTAAATTAATTTTTTTCTAAAAAAAAGGCCAAAATAGCCCTTTTTGGGTCCTAACGACCTTATAGCCATTGGGCCCAATTGTCAAAATCCATTTTTTTTAAGAAGTAAACCGGGCTTGGCCGGGCTGATTAACTAGCGGGCCTGGACCGAGTTTGATCTGGGCAGGGTTAACTGGGTCTATAAAGAATTAGCCCAGCCCAGTACCGTAGCCCTACAGCCCGGGGGCTGATCGGTCCGAGTCAACCGGGTCGAGCCGGTCAAACCGGCCCATTTAACACCCTTAATCATGGGGAAATCCTTGAGCGATACCCTATTTTTTTGTCAGCTTCACATGGGAAGGTCACACCTTTGTTTTGGGCTTCACTTGGATAGGCCCTATAAGGCTGCCTTTATGTATATACTCTTAGTTTCGTTTACCAGCCCCACAGCTTATTTCATCTCGATGTTTGAAAGATGTTCTATTCATATACTCGTTTTCACACAGAGGCATAGAGAATCGGTCAAAACTCCACTTTTTAGCAAGAAAGGCCTACAACATAAGGCTCATCCTACAAACCTATAAACCTCGGGGTCGGCAAGAGGGTCTAGAATAGATTTTCTATCAAGTCTTTAATTTTCAACAACAGAGGCAAAAACTTATTCTTTCAAGTCAAAATCAAATTGGGTAGACTAAGATGGAGTTTATTTTACAGTTGTTCTAATGTTATGGGTATAAAGTGAATTTTATTCACTTTTTATGAAGTGGAGTGCACTCCAAATATCATAAATAGAAAATTCAGTATGGTGCCGGTAGACGCACATACCAAATGAGTTTTCGCCAATCCAGATGTGCCAAAGATTGAAGACTATGAGGATACAGTTCTATTCTTATACTTTGTTTGTTGCACATGGCCTAATGTACACTTGCCCCCCTTTTTTCTCACTCTTTTGATGTTCATTATATATATATATATATATATATACACATATATATATATATATGTATATATATATATATATATATATATATATGTATGAATATGCATTGAATTCTTCATTTCAATTCTTTTCAACTTTGAAAAAGTAAAAGTTTTCTATTGAAGCTCTCCATCAAAGTCCCTAGTTTCGTTCTAGGGTCTAAAGGAGCTGTATTCAAAGTTAGACTCCGGGGAGACCATGCTAGGATTAAGGAATCCGGAATCAAAATATGCCATCACTACTAGAAAACTGGTTATTACCTGGGGATTTTCATAGGGATAATTTGGTAAAATCCCCAGGTAATTTGATTACCTGCGGATTTTTTTACCAATTAGAATCCAAAGGAAATATCTTCGTAGGTAATTATTACCGACGGATTTATAAAATTCCTAGGTAATTTAGTTATGGAAATAAATTCACAGGTATTTTATTTGCAGATTTACCTTCGGATTTTACCTGCAAATTTTCACGAAAAAAATCACAAATTATTCCCCATGAAAATTTTCAAGTAAATTTCTATGTAATTTTGCTGCGAAAATAAATCTATAGGTACGTTATTTGCGGATTTATTTGCGATTAAACATCAAAATTTTGCATGAATTATTTGATAAAATTTCATTAAAAGAATGTTGCCTGCAGATTTTCAGAAAAAATTCCCAAATTATTACCCACGAAAATTTCCAAGTAAATCCCTAGGTAATTTAGTTGCGAAAATAAATCCCCAGGTATGTTATTTGCGAATTTATTTGCGATTAACCATAAAAAATTTTCATGAATTAATTGATAAAATTTCTTGCAGATATTTATAAAACTATTCTGCAAGAAAATTTGTATGAAATACCCCGAGTAAATCCGCAAGAACAATTTGTTTTAAGAAAATTTTCATAAATATTTAGCATGTACATCCCCATAAAAATTTCCAAATAATAATTCACATGTAAATTACTACAAAATTTCACAATTAATCAAAAATCTATTCAAAACCTTTAATAATTCTCAAAAACATCATTCAATACAAATCTAACGTAAACCCTTAAAGCTAACAAAAAAAACATAATTCAAAACATCCACATCAATAATGTATGATTCTTAAATTGTCCAAAACAAAATATTTAAACTTGAATCCTCAATAAAGCTACCTACCATCAGAATCAGATCACTTTCATTCATATTATCAGGATTATCAATTTCATTCATGTCGTCAGAGTCACCATCACTTTCATTCTCGTAAGCTTGGTTGTCTTCTTGAGATGGGCGTTCATCATTTGCAGATGATTTATTGTATACATTCTTCATCAACAAGTCTAATTAGTAATTCCTTTCTCATCCTCCTTCCACAATTTATGCACTTTGAGCAACTAATATTTCTTGTTTCTTTCTTTCAAACTCATTCTGCATAAGAATATGTTAACTCGGGTCATAAAAAGTGCTAAAAATACATTATTAGCATAAATTATATGATATTATAGTATCAAATAAAATCATAACAATCAACAAATATGAATATGTATATATTAGCATTTTCAAGTAACTATACTTAATCATTTTTAAGTCACTAGTACACATTTCAAGTCACTACACTTCACCATTTTCAAGTAACTAATTCACATTTCAAGTCACTACATTTAACCATTTTCAATTCACTAGTAAATATTTCAAATCACTATACTTAACCATTTCAAATAATTAATTCACATTTCAAGTAATTATACTTAACCATTTTCAATTAACTATACTTAACCACTTTCTAGTAACTAATTCACATTTCAAGTAACTACACTTAAACAATTTTCAAGTCACTAGTACACATTTCAAGTCACTATACTTAACCATATTTTCAAGTAACTATCACTACTAGAAAAAATAAGAAAATCGGCCACAAAAACAGACCACATGTGGTCGCTTTTCCTGTTTTTACCTCAAGTCGCTAATTCACTTCACAAGTTACCAAACTAAACTAAATTCAAAATAAAAGTTCACATTTCAAATACCTACACCTAAATATTTTCAAGTCACTAATTCACTTTACAAGTTATCAAACAAACTAAATTCAAAACAAAATTTCGCATTTTAAGTACCTACACTTAAACATTTTCAAGTCACTAATTCACTTCACAAGTTACCAAACTAAACTAAATTCAAAACAAAAGTTCACATTTCAAGTACCTACCCTTAAAACATTTTCAAGTTGCTAATTCACTTCTCAAGTGACAATGTACTTTACTAAATTCAAAACAAAAGTTCACATTTCAAGTACCTATACTTAAGCATTTCAAGTAACTAACTTAGTTCACAAGTGACCATGTACTTTACAAAATTCAAAACAAAAGTTCACATTTCAAGTACCTACACTTAAACATTTTCAAGTCACTAATTCATTTCTCAAGTGACCACACTTACTAAATTCAAAGCACAAATTCACATTTCAAGTACCTGCGCTTAAACATTTTCAAGTCATTAATTCACTTCTTAGGTGACTACATACTTTACTAAATTCGAAACACAAGTTTACATTTCAAGTACCTACACTTAAACAAATAGAAGTCACTAATTTACTTCTCAAGTGACCATGTACCTTACTAAATTCAAAATAAAACTTCACCTATCAAGTACCTACACTTAAATATTTCAAGTCACTAATTCACTTCACAAGTTACCCAACTAAACTAAATTCAAAACACAAGTTCACATTTCAATTACCTACACTTAAACAAATCGAAGTCACTAATTCACTTATCAAGTGACCATGTACCTTACTAAATTCAAAACAAAAGTTCACCTTTCAAATACCTACACTTAAATATTTTAAGTCACTAATTCACTTCACAAGTTACCAAACTAAACTAAGTTCAAAATTCAAGTTCATATTTGAAGTACCTACACTTAAACAAATCAAAGTCACTAATTCACTTCTCAAGTGACCATGTACATTACTAAATTCAAAACAAAAGCTCACCTTTAAAGTACCTACACTTAAAATATTTCAAGCCACTAATTCACTTCATAAGTTACCAAACTAAACTAAATTCAAAACAAAAGTTCACCTTTAAGGATATCAAGATTTCACTCACTCTCCAAATGTAAGGGACCATATCAGGCCTAACTCTAATAACATTTCAAATTAGGCTTTAAACCTAACTCACACCCCAAAAAGCTAGCTCAAAGGAAAGACATTGTTCAAACCTTACAAGTATAGTGAAACAAAAGCATAACGAACACCAAATAGTCCCTATACGCATGCTTTCTAGCATCATTACATAAAGTATAATGGAAATTGCATCGACAGAGACTTATGGGTTGATGATAACGAGTAATAAAAAGAAAAATCGAGCAACATAGAAATCCAAATGAATCACCACAGAAAGATTGATACCACAGCTCTGCAGAGTAAATGCAACCCAAACAATAATAAAATAACACTTTTAGTTTTTCTTAAAGCTGAGTGCAGGAATTGTACGTTGTACAGAGAATGTAGAGGGTGTTCGTTGATGAGAACGTGTTTAAGAGAAGAAGGAATCTGATGATCAGAGGTCTTCCTTTGAAAAATAAGAAGGGGTTGTTTATATAGTGAAAAGATTTAAAAGTAAAAGGAAGGAGAATAATTTTATAAATCAATTAAAAGGAAAATAAAAGGAGAAAGATATTTCAGCATCAATCAAGAATCAATTAAGAAGAGGTAATTGTATCTAATTTACCATAATTAGGCATGTAAAATGTTAGGAATTATGAAAAACAAATCTGTCGTTAACCATATATAGAAAAATGATGAAATCAATTAATCATATGAAATAAGAATCTTTGATTAGGCATGAAATCAACCACTTAATATTCACCTAACAGTAAAATTAAGAGATCAACCACGTTATTATTATATTTTTACCATAAACATCGATCTGTCACACTCATGAGAGATGGACAAATTTAACAACTTAACAACTGTTTAATGAATCAATAATACCTATAAAATCAGTAAATTTCAAAAGTTAAATAATAATTAACATCATTAAAATTGGTATTTTCACGAATACTAATCTAGACGAATTAACAAACAACAAAATTAACCGAAACATCTTGGTGAATTTCAACTTCAAAATCTATCGAATAAAAAAGAGAGTGAAATTTAGTCATAAATTTAAATATGAAATCAAATCCGGATATGAATTCTTAATTTGTCATTTTTTGATGAAAGATGGGTCACCGGAGCAGCGGGTGAAGTGGGGTCTGGCTATGTTCGTTGTTGTTGCTAGTTTCACATGGCGGTTGGCGCTAGTTCACCGTAGAAGGGAGAGAACGGAGGAGGAGGCTTGGCGACTGTTGTTGGTGCATGGGACCCAATTGACGGTGAACACCGGTTTGACTGGTGGCGGGAGTGGTGGAGATGACGAGAGAGACAAATTGGTGGCTGGTTGCTGTGGCTGTTCCCGTCATTTGGTGGCACCATAGATGGGGCTTCATCAGAAGGGAGAGAAAAAGAAAGGGGCAGCAGCGGCGTTGCATTCTCGCCAGTCGCATGGCTGCTGCGCAGCAACGATGATGGCGGAGCTCGCTAAAGGTAGAGATTTAAGAGGGGAAATAGTGAGAAGAGGTGCAGGTTGAAGCGTGGGGTTCGCTGGAAATGGGGAGAGAGGGCGGCGATAGGAGTGTTTAGAGAGAAGAGAGAAGGTAGAGAGAGAGACAGGGTGTACGACTGATTTTTTATCAATGAAATTAGGGTTTTGGTGTTTTGGTTTTTAAGGAAAGACAATGGGTACGTGATCTCAGCCGTTGGGTTATTTAGATTCATGGCTAAGATTAAAAGGATAAGAAAAATAATTGGGACTTTAAATATGGCTAAAATTGTAATAGCTTGTATAAGAATTGGCTACAATTTGGTCATAATTGTAATGGATTAAAAAAAATTAGGCTAACATTGTAATGAATTGGATGAAAATGGGTTAAAAGATAAATAAATTAGGCAAATTGATTTCAACTCAGGTTGTTATTTAAATAACAGTAGAGATGATGATGATGATGATGATGATGATGATGATGATAATAATAATAATAATAATAATAATTAAAAAAATAGACAATGTATTTGTATATTGTGAGCGTGCATATTTACAAAAAATAATTTAATAAATACTGATAAAATTATGGAAAAATATCGTATTTGAATTAATAAATTATAAAAAATGATACTAAAAGTAATAAAATAATTTGTACATTTTTAAAGAATGAATGTGACACGTCAAAAATTATTTGGTAGCAGAATAAATATTAATATCAAAAGTTAAATAATTTTGATAAAGTAACAACCTAAAAGGAGTATCAAGAGGTCAAAATTGGGTGTTAACAATGCCATCACAGTTTGACGTCCCTTTTGGCCACTGATGTCAATGCCAAATTAGCCATTTAGATCATTGACACATCATTTGCACCTGAAATCATAACATTGAAAAAATATATTGTAAAAAATAAATAAATAAAAAAGTAAGTTTTGGTATTTAGGTGTTTTTTATATGAAAACGAGATTTAGTCTCAGTCGTCAATATCATGAGATCAATGGCTGTGAGTAAAATTGCAAAAGGAATTAAAAAGTAGTTTAAAATGAACCAAATTGAATTCAAAAATAGGTTAAAATTGACATCAATTAGATATAAGGTTGACTAGAATTTAAATAAAATTGAGAAGATAATTGAACTAGCTAACTTAGGCTGCTATTTAAATATAATAATAAATTTATAGTAATAATAAATTAAATAATATTATAAAAATTGTTATTCTTATAATAAATTACGTATGTATGTCACATAGAAAATATTATATAAAAATTATCGAGCATAAATATAATAATAATAATAATAAAATTAAGGTGACATCTTTTGATTGTTTTCTGTATGAGATTTTGAGAAAATGAATGCAACAACTAATCCGATATAGTCCCACAAATTGGGGTATATTGAGGGTACAGTATACGCAGATCTTACCAATGAGGTAAATAGGTTGTTTTCAATAGACGCTCGGTTTAAGAAAAATAGTCTGAAGCTGTCCAATTTCAAGAAAAATATTAGTGAAAATTGATTTAATATTGACCTTTGATCAAATATGATGAACGGTTGAGATTAGAATTGAGGAGATGAATCAAATTTGGATTAGATATTGGGTTAAAAAAATTTAATTGGTGTTTTCAATTGAGTCAAATTGAACTCAATTAACACAAATTGAGTATAAATGGCTAGAATTTAAATAAATTAGGAAAATAGAATTGAATTAGGTTGATATTTAATAAATATATTAACTATATAAAATTAATTTGAAAAAATAATAAAATTATTATTTTTAATAATTGAGTAGACTTCTATTTAATAAATATAGGAAAGCTGTAATAATAATAACAACAACAACAACAACAATGATAATAATAGACAGTGTTTGTAAATTATGGGCATGTATACTTGCGGAAATGATTTAATAAATATAGTAACTATATCAATTAATATAAATATGAATTATTTGTTAATTAGTTGGCACAATAGTCCGCAAAAAAATGCGACGGATATTAAGACTCAATATAAATGAAATAATAACATAATAATAATAACGAGGAAAATAATAAGACTCGATATAAATTTGGTTTAAAATGAACCAAATTGAATTCAAAAATAGATTAAAATTGATATCAATTAGATATAAGGTTGGCTAGAATTTAAATAAAATTGAGAAGATAAGTGAATCGACTTAGACTGCTACTTAAATATATAATAATAAATAAATTTTGATCAATGATTGAGATCTAAAGATTAAGAATTTGATTTAAAAAATTGAATGTAATTTGAAATTGAGTTCATTTGGACACAATTTGGGCTAGGATTGTAATAAATTAGATAAAATTGGGCTAAAATTATTTTAAATTGGCAAAATTAGGCTAGAAAATAACTAAATTGAAAAAAATTAAATTGACTAAGATTATGGATTACTACAATAATAATAATAGTAAAATAAAAAATATAATTGTTCTCAGATTAGTTATGAATAAATTGTGTAAATAAAAATACGACACATAATATATTACTTTAAAATCAACGATAATAATAATTCTAAATAGACACCTATTAATTATGAATATAAAATCTAAAATTGCTGATAATACATCTATGATACCATCTATGTCAATAAACTAATTTTAATTTCTTGAGCATCTTTTGTTTGATAATACGTGTCCACCGATTTAATGTCTAATTTCTTTTTATTTATGTTTTCTATTCTTCAAGTTTATCCTTTTCCTATTTAAATTTTTCAAGTCACAAAAATCCTACGTAAATCCCCGAGAAATAATTTCAGCTAAATTTGGAGCAACATAATCCTTCAATAATTTTTCAAGTAATAATTTCGCAGGTAGATCCCCAAGAACAAATCCCCAGCAAAATGCGCAGGACAAAATCACCAAATAATTTTTCAGACAATAAAATTCACTACATAAATTTTTACCAAAATATCTCTAAGTAAATCCGTAGGATAAATTACCTGAAGATTTTTTTATGGTTTTAAAATATATATATACATATATATATATGTGTATACATATATATATATCTATCTATATATATATATATATATATACATATATATATATATACATATATATATATATACATATATATATATATATATATATATATATACGTCCATATACCTGTAGATTTACCTAGAGATAAAATACCCATCGATATATTTCCCCTGATAATACCTGTCCACCAATTTAATGTCTAATTTTTTTATTTTATTTTATGTTTTCTATTCTTCAAGTTTATCCTTTTCTTATTTAAAATTTTCAAGTCACAAAAATCCTACGTAAATCTCCAAGAAATAATTTCAGCTAAATTTGTAGCAACACAATCCCCCAATAATTTTCCAAGTGAGTAAATAAATATATATGAATTTAAAAAATATATATATTTGTCCATATACCTGCGAATTTACCTAGAGATTAAATACCCGTCGACATATTTCCCCAGGTAATGTCGCAAGTAATAATTTCGCAGGTAAATCCCCAACAAAATTTGCAGCACAAAATTTCCAAATAATTTCCTAGGTAATAATATTCATTACATAAATTTCTACCAAAATATCTCTACGTAAATCCATAGGATAAATAATCTAGGAATTTTCCTATGGATTTAAAATATATATATATATATATATATATATATATATATATGTATGTATATATATATATATTTGTCCATAGACCTGCGAATTTACCTAGAGATAAAATACTCGCTGATATATTTTCCCAGGTAATATCGCAAGTAATAATTTCGCATGTAAATCTCCAATAATAAATCCCTAGCAAAATTCGTAGCACAAAATCCCCAAATAATTTTTCAGGTGATAAAATTCATTACGTAAATTTCCACCAAAATATCTCTAAGTAACTCCATAGGATAAATTACTTGGGGATTTTTCTATCGATTTAAAAAATATATATATATATATATATATATATATATTTGTTCATATATCTGGGGATTTACCTAGAGATAAAATACTCGTCGATACATTTCCCTAGGTAATGTCGCAAGTAATGATTTCGCAGGTAAATCCCTAAGAATAAATCCCCAGCAAAATACGTGGCACAAAATTCTCAAATAATTTTTTAGGTAATAAAATTCATTACATAAATTTCCACCAAAATATCTCTACGTAAATTCGTAAGATAAATTACCTGGGAATTTTTCTACGGATTTAAAAAATATATATATTTGTTCATATACCTATGGATTTACCTAGAGATAAAATACCCGCTGATACATTTTCCCAGGTAATGTCGCAAGTAATAATTTCACAGGTAAATCCTCAGCAAAATTCGCAGCACAAAATCCCCAAATAATTTTTCAGGTAATAAAATTCATTACATAAATTTCCACCAAAATATCTCTAAGTAAATTCGTAGGATAAATTACCTAGAGATTTTTCTACGTATTTTAAAAAAATATATATTTGTCCATATACCTGGGGATTTACCTAGAGATAAAATACCCTCCGATATATTTCCTCGGGTAATGTCGAAAGTACAAAATTTGCACAATATGGCGCCAAATTTACCTGCAGAATTTGTTGCAAATGTATAGTTCACAGGTAATATATTTTAATATTGACGAATTTAATAATTTGATAGGTAAATCCGCATGTATTTCCTGCAATATTATTCCCTAGGTAAAATTTCCAGGTAATAAGGAGTTTTCTAGTAGTGCATGAAACTAAAAGAAGTACCAAAATATGCCATGTATATAAAAAGTAACCATAATATGCTTAACTCTCTTTTTAAGAGAATTATGTGAATTTCATTTAATGAAATTTGCTAAACGGAGTTAAATTTTGAAATAGTGCATAACTCTCTTTTTAAGAAAGCTATGCATTTTTTTTTTTTACATAACTCACTTAAAAAGAGAGTTATATAATAGTTGTTACATAACTCACTTTTAAAGTGAGTTATGCATTTTTTCTACATAACTCACTTAAAAAGTGAGTTATACAATAAAAGTTGCATAACTTACTTTTTAAGTGAGTTATACATTTTTTTTTACGTAACTCACTTATGACACTCACTTTTTTTTCTACATAAATATAATAAAAATTAGATAACTCACTTTATAAAAACTTACATATTTTGTGAACAATCAATTTATCTTTTTAAAGTTTTAATTTTATAAAGAAGGCCAACTAATACGAAATGGAGAGAGTAACACTCACTGATTATGTGAGTTATTCAAATCTAAAATAAGTAAAAAAAATGAGTCATCCATTGAATATAACTCTTAAAATATGTGTGATAAGTGCATAATTTTATTAGTGATATGAAATATGAATATGGCGCTAAAAATATATGAGTTATGCAAAAAGTTGACATGTTCATCAAAAACATTTGTCAGTCACAAAACATACCATTAGAAAAAGTGTAAAATTCACAAAAAATAAACCTAACAATTAAAACAGAGATATAAAAATAATACAATTAAACCTAACTTTTACCTAAAAAAATTCCTCAAAGCCGACCGACATTCATCTACCACCTGTAAATTCATCTACGACTAGTAAACTACAATAAAATAATACAATAGTGATCACAAAACTTCAGTTTTGATGAAAATAATTCTCGTCTGGGTGAAAATTTTGACCCTAAAGAATGACTTGAATGAAAACAAAGAAGACATATATACACACACACATTGAATTTAATTATGTTGGCAAACATAGTGAAGAAGTTGAGGGGTAGAAAATTAAGCATCCAGCAATCTAAACATGCAACCGAATCAAGTTAGATGAGCATCAATCATATTTTTCCAATAAGTAAATCCATTTATTCGGTGGTTTAACGTGCATCTCAATATTTATAGAAGTATTTCCTTAATAGAGTCCTATTTATGAGTATTTTTCTAATTGATCACTACAAAAGAAATAATAATTGATTCTCCTTCCATATATTTTAGGAGTTCCATATATTTTAGAAGTCTAGTTTATATAATAAAAATCTAGTTAATATAATAAAAATAATTAAATAATAAATTGAAGAAAATAGTGAAAAGACTGTTTTGTAATGAAGGACAAAAAGTTCAAATCACTTTTATAAGGATTTTCACACTTTTAATATATTATAGATATAGATTATAGATATGTGTGTTTTATAGAAATAAGAAGGACAAGTCTTTTTTTTTTTTGGGTGAATTTTACACTTTAAATAGTATTTTTTATGACTGACAAATATTTTTGATGAACATGTCAACTTTTTGCTTAACTTATATATTTTTAGCACCATATTCATATTTCATATCACTAATAAAGTTATGCACTTATCGCACATATTTTAAGAGTTATATTCAATGGATAACTCACTTTTTTTTACTTATTTTATATTTGAATAACTCATATAATCAGTGAGTTTTACTCTCAATTTCGTATTAGTTGGCCTTCTTTTTAAAATTAAAACTTTAAAAAGATAAATTGATTGTTCACATAATATGTAAGTTTTTATAAAGTGAGTTATATAATTTTTATTATATTTATGTAGAAAAAAAATGAATGACGTAAGTGAAATATATAACTTACTTAAAAAGTAAGTTATGCAACTTTTATTATATAACTCACTTTATAAGTGAATTATGTAGAAAAAAATACGTAACTCACTTTAAAAGTGAGTTATGTAACAAGTATTATATAACTTTTTTTTCCTTTTTTTTTTTTTTTTCAAAATTTAACTTTGTTTAGCAAATTTCGTTAAATAAAATTCACATAACTCTCTTAAAAAAAAGTTAGGAATATTATAATTACCTTTTATATACATAATATATTTTGATATTTTTTTTAATTTCATAGCATATTTTGATTCTGGACTCTCATGATGCTCCCATCATTTAGATTTCTGATACCCCGTACCTTTCAACACATTTATAACTAAGGTAACATTGATGGATTTATTTGGACGTGAAAATTTCGTGAATTTGAGCCAAAGTCAAAGTATTCGACTATACAAAAGTTGAAGATATAATTTGATTGAATGAGACTTGAAAAGACAAGTAAAGTTGGGATGATGTGCCACGTATTTGAACTTACAGCATGGTTATGATGCTTGAGATACTTGTATCTGTATAGCCTATATAAAAGGAAAGGGCTAAAGGACGAAAATGTAGGGAAAGCAGGTGTGTCACGTACTTAAGAAATACTAGGTCAAAAACTTAAAAGTTATCAAGTATTATAAGTTCAGTTCACTTTCTAGGTTTTTCCACAAGTTATCCAATACACAACCCCCCCCCCCCCCTCCCCTCATCCCCTTTCTCTCTCTCTCTTTTTAACTCTTCTTCGTAACTCTCTTTCCCATTTAGAATTCTTGAGTACTTCCTCTTGATCATCAAGATTCAAGGTATGTTTTTGGCTGTACTTTCTCATGGTTTTGATATGGTTATGGTCGTAGATATCAATTTCACATGTTCTGGGAGTTTGGGCAGCTTTGAAGAAAGAAATTCCTTGACAACTCGTTTCAACATAGTAGTGTTTTTGACTTATTTTTTTTTGTTGTTTTAAGGTGTTGTTGTGAAGATAGAAGTTTGAATTGCAAAGGTATAGTATTAATTAAATATTTACATAAAAATAAGGTAAGTTCTTCCCCTTCATCCCTTTTTGTGTATGAAAATAAAGCGGTGATTCTTGACGTAAATTATTATTCGAACTCACGGGATGGTGATTGGAAGCCGACAATTCAGGTTATTCTGATTTTGTTGAATTGTTCTGGGGATGTAGTATATGTATTGTTGGCTGTATTGGTTGGAAACCTCTTGGTTAAGGATGTTTTGGGATTAGAATAAGAGGATATGGAGATACACCGAGTTTTTTATTATTGTGGAGCATGCTGCCCATTTGACTGTGGCGGACTATTTTGAGACTCCTGCGTGGTTATTAGCTACTTAAAATATGACCAATATGTCTCAACTTGTTTCTATGATAAGATTATGGAAGTAAAATAATCAGATGCCTAAAATGAATCCGACGAGCAAGTCCCTTGCCTAATAACCGACATGTTGTCGATATGTCTAGATTGTGTTTGTGGGATATTTGTAATGGTTGTACCACTTCATCTTGTGTACTAAACCTTCTAGTAATAAGGGGTACATACCATTGTAATTTCATGAGACCTAAAATTGAGGTATGTAAAGCTAAACCCTCCTTTATTGTAAGGCATGACCCTACATCACATATTTCTCAAAAGGGGTCTATATAGTTAATATGATATATGGAGAAAGGTAATATTAATATTAGTTATCCCATATTTTAGTTCATTCATCGTTCGTCAGAGTGTTTGAGCTAATCTTTACAAGTCGGGTATCCATATTGTTATCGCAGTTAGTCTTGCCTCCACCCGTATTCAGTAGAACTCATAAAGTACATTTTTAATATGTTTCTAGAGATTAGGTATTCAGTAAAGAATAATCATGATCTATACCATAAATACATTTCCATATAATTCATTTATAATAGATCAAGATACTATTTGATTTACTTAATTAAGATTATTATTATTGGTTACCCAGAGTTCATAAATCGTCATTCATTGCTTAATATTTGTACAGTTGCTTTCAGCTTACTATTTGTACAATTGCTTTCATAGTGTAATTGATTACTCCGAGGCTAGTATGGCATCGCACTACTAAAAAAAACAAGAGGAAAATCAACCACTTGTGGTCGGTTTTTTCCAATTTTCGATCACAAAATCAATTAAAATTTGTGATCGAAAAAGTAGCGGTAGCTTTTTAAAAACCGACCACCAGTGGTCGATTCTTTTAAAAATATATATTTATTTTTAAAATTCATTATTATTTTATTTAATTGAAAAATAATTTTATGAAAAAAAATCCGACCACAAGTGGTCGGTTATTTAATAAATTAATTTATTAATTTAAAAATCGACCACCAGTGGTCGATTTTTCGCAAAAAAAATATTGAAAAATCGACCACTTGTGATCAGTTTTTCTGGGAATTTAAAAATAAATAAAAATGAAAATCCAAATACAACATGCAACAACAACAATATACAACAGTAACTAAAATGAAAATACAATAACAACAACAATAAAAAATCAAATGAAAATTTAAAAAAGTATACAACACATACAAAATGTCCAACAAAGGTGAGTACGTAAAAACTACAACAATAGTTTCAAACAACAAAATGTCTAAATTTAAAGTACAAGGCATACAAAAATAAAAAAACTAACAGTTATCATCATCGAATTCGTGCTCGTCTTCCATATCATCATCCGTGCTGAAATAGGGGCCTAGACCTTTTGCAGCCCGAATTGCATCACCAGGACACGGAGGAATAACCCCCCAGTCTGAATGAAAGAACTGAACTGCTGCTGCAGCATCCTGATTTGTGGTGTTGTTGACTCCTCCGTTTTCTTTTGCCTCGTACTCTGTTCAGCATACCTCTCTCTGTTCAGCAAGCTCTTCAGTGAGTTGAGAAACCATATTTTGTAGTCTTACAATAGTTTCTATATCAACCGAAGAGCTAGAGTATGCAGGGCCGGACGAACACCTAATATTATCGCCAAAAAATTCTGTGTGGCATCCGTAGAATGACCTCTATTTGCAGGACCCGAAGCTTTTGTCCATAACTCATTCCGTACATGCTGGGGTATTCGGTCACCCTGACTTTTAGGAAGCTGACTACTACGATACTCACCAACAAGACGCCTAAATTCGTCCTATATTCAAGGTAAAGTTAATAGTAACAGTCAAAAAATACTAAAGTAGTTATAATTGAATAATATCAACTTTGAGAAAAAGATTCATAAATTCAAAATTTGTTTCTTATGTGGACAGCTTTTGCACGAGGTTCAACCCAGACATCTTCATCAGTCGGGTTCTTTTTCTTTCTAGATGAATCTCCTCGAAAAGCTCATCAGTTGGTAGTTCCCTACTCTTTTCTTTTTTCCTGTATATGAAAAAATTATCAATGTTCAAATAATAAAGAAATTTAAATAGAAACAAATAATTAAAATTGTAAAAGTTACATACCAATTTTTCCTTCACAGCAAGAGTACTTCTGGCACCCACAGTATGTAGGGAGCCACCCTTGGATGATGCCCAGACTCTCTTTCCGTTTTCCCTCAACAATTGGTATTCTGGGCTATTCCAGTGGCGCTGATACAGTAGCCATATGGGTTCAGGAATCCACTTAGGTTTTACCGATTTATTTCGGGCATAATCCAAGAGATCGTTAAATCTGGCTCTACATCTTATGAAAAAGTTCTTCTTTATAAGAAATTGATTTGCATCATCCCACCAGTAAAATTTCTACAACCAAAATATAATATTCAATCTTGTGTTCTAATAAATTGTTAATAAGTAGTCAATAAGTTAAATCCTTACCTTAAATTCTTCAAACATTCTCTTCCTGTCAAGTTTTGGAACCCTTTACCAGCTGGTCTAGCAACCGTTGAAGTGCCGACTAATGCATATTCGCGCCGTTTGTCCAACTCCACCATCTGGCCTAAACCTACAACACAAGATCAAACAGTAATTTCATCGAGAACAATAAAATAGTAATAGAAAAATGAGTAACGTTATTATATTTAGAAATCTTACCCTCTCGCAACTGGAACAATATAAATCCTCCCAGAATCATCTCTGTCTCTAGGCTTCCTAGTAAGTGATGGTGGATGCACTGGCGTGGGTAGATCTGAAGCACCAGATGGAGTGCCTCCAAGCTGAAGATCCGACAACCTAATAGATCTAACAGAATCACTGTGTGAAGCTGCGTGACTACTGCAGGAGGCTATCGATGATGGTAGATGTCTGGAGGGGCTAGTGGAAGTCCGATAGTACTATGATGGCGGTGGCACGGTCATAGGAGCAGAATGGGTTGGTGTAAACCCATGTAGTGGCCCCACATGCGTACGAGTAGGTATTAAATCCTCGGACAACCTAGAATATGAGGGTCGTGCTGTCCCGTCAGCATACCGATCCTCAGATATGTGAATACCTGTCGGTCGTCTATAAATAGGAGGTTGTTTTTTGTTTTTTGGTTTCGTAGTGTCAACCTTCTCCTTACCTCTGTCATCTTTGCCTGACATGTAAATTATGTTAAGTTAACAAGTAGTTAGTTGCTATATATATATATATATATATATATATATATATATATATATATATATAAGAAAACATTCCAAGTAAGTAATTTCAAGTTACTAATTCACATTTCAAATCGCTCCAACAACGCGAGATATAAACAATATTTTTATTACTATATAAATCATGAAAAAGTGGAAACAACAAACTTAAACAGTATATTACATATCAATCTTAAATAAGAAACATAAAGATAAATATATAGTACAAAGCATTAAGACATGAATACATAATAAATACAACCTACACAACTAATCCTCCTCTTCTGAAGACTCTCCACTAAACCATTCACCCTCTTTGGAGGTTTCCTCATCTCCTACCTACTAAACCTCTTTTTCGGCAATATTAACTTCTTCAAATATATTTTTCGGGTGATTCAAACTGTCCACTAATTTAACGTCCACTAGTTGATGATCAATCTGCATTTTATTTTGATATGCAGTCTCCAGCATATTCACAACTTCCACCCGGCTTATAGTCTTTGTTTTGATTACAGCCCACCAATAAGACTTGTTATTGCGCAACGGATAAGGAGCATAATATACTTGTTTAGAATTTTGCGCTAGAACAAATGGATCGTAAATAGGATATGACCTATTGTGCTTCACTTCAATGATGTTATGCTCCTTGTATTCTCTTGTTCCTTTTGTGCTTGGATCAAACTACTTACATCGAAAGACGATAATTTTTTTTATTGCGAAACCAGCATACTCCAGTTCTAAGATCTTGTGTATGATGCCAAAGTAATCAATATCATCATCACCATTAACCCAAACACCACTATTGTTTGTTTTCCTTGACCTGGAGTGTTGTTCGGTGGAAAAATTAAACCCATTTACTTTGTATTGGAACATTACACTAGCTTCGACTGGACCCAAACAAATATCTCTCAAGAGATTATCGTATGCGGCTGCATTTGTTGAATGGTTTACCTAAAAATATCATACATATATATATATTTTTTAGTTGAGGAATGTGTAAATATTTAACTTTGTAGAAACATTAATACACTGACGAACCTCATTTTAAAACTATGTTGCAAAGGATGCATACACTTTATTTTCGTGAAATTGAGTCTTAAATGAACTGAACATCCAACATGGGAAACACAATTAGTTTCTTTAAGGGAATGAGTAAACAAACAAGATATGTTAAAATTTGAATCTCTTTACTTCAGAAAGGGCTCAATTTTCGGGCAATTCAGCAAGACATACAAAGTTGCTGATTTGTGATCCGTGGGATTGAGCCGATGAGGTATGATCTTTTTAGCCTTACAACCAGATTGATTGAAAATTGATATCGGTTGCAAATGAGGCACATTAATATCGTCCTGATTACTATTCCGACAGTTTCTTGAACAAGCAACTTCATCATGAAAGTAGTATGAACAAAATTGAGAAGTTTCTCTTGCAAGATATGCCTCAACTATAGAGCCTTCCACCCTGTGTTTGTTTTTGGGACCTCTTTTCAATTTTCCAATTCCCCTATACAATAATGTCAGGCTTAGATGTTTATTATATTTAAAAAATAAATAAGTATGCATTTAAATATGTTGCAAATTCTTACCGTTCAAATGGCTACATCCACCTAGTTTGAACTGGACCACCTAGCCGAGCTTCGTGCACAAGGTGAATGGGAAGATGTTCCATCACATCGAAGAACGATGGCGGGAAAGTCTTTTCCATCTTATTGGTGATAACAACAATATTACTTTTCATTCGTGCCAGATTTTCTTTTTTTAATGTGGTCGTACATAAGTCTTTGAAGAACAAACTGATCTCTGCTATTGGTTTCCATATGTTTTCAGGTAAACCAATAAAAATGATTGGAAGTAACTATTCCATGAGAACATGACAATCATGGCTTTTCATTCCATGCAAGATTCCTTGTGTCATATCAACCCCCTTTCCCAAATTTGAGGTATAACCATCAGGCATCTTCAAACTTTGAACCCACTTACATATTTGACGCTTTTGGTCCAACTTGAATGTAAAACTAGCCTTGGGCTTAAGAACATTGCCATTGGGCCCCTGCTGTTAGTGTAATTCTCTATGGTTGCAATATTCTGGTAAGTCAAGTTTGGCCTTAGGATTATCCGTTGTTTTGCCGGTGACATCCATAACTGTTTTGAACAAGTTGTCAAAGTAGTTCTTCTCAGTATGCATGACATCAACATTATTTTTAAATAAATTATCTGGCCAATATTCTAACTCCCAAAATATACTTTGCATGGTCCAGTTATGCGAAATGCCATATCCATCAAGGCTGTACAATCGTTCCTCGCTGGCTTTAGGCAAATCCTGAACTATTTTCCAGACGTCATGACCAGACAACATTAGAGGTGGACCATCAGATTCCCTTCTATTCCTTCTGAAGGCATTCTTGAGTCTCCTAAATTCATGATCAGGTGGCAAGAAACAATGATGACAATCAAACCATGAATTTTTCCTGCAATGTTTCAATGTGAAAGATTTTGTTTTTTCCATACAGTATGGATAAGCCAGCTTTCCAGCGGTCATCCACCCCGACAACATTTCATAAGCAGGAAAATCATTAACAATCCACATTAGATATGCACACAGATTGAAATTCTATTTAAGAGAAATGTCCCAAGTTTCAACCCCCTCATATCATAAAATTTAAAGTTCATCTATCAAAGGTTATAAGCACACATCTATTCTGTTTTTTGAATTACAAGGGCCAGGAATAACACAATTCAGAAATATATAGGTACTAGTCATCAACATTTAAAGAGGAAGATTATAAGGAGTGATAAATACAGGCTAACATGAATATGGCGCACTACCAACTGAAAAAGGAGAGAACCATTTCGCACATAATCCTAATTGAATGTTTTGTGGCTCAGCTGCAAAATCTAGATAAGTTGCATTAAAATACTTCCAAGCCTCTCCTTCAGATGGATGACACATAACACCAGAGGGCCTTCTATTTTCACTATGTCATCTCATATGAGGAGATGAGCTATTGGAAGCATACAACCTCTTCAACCTTGGTATAAGAGGTAAATAATGCATTGCCTTAATACCAAGTTGCTTCCCAGTAGAACCACTAGGGTGCTGACAAAACTTACAGAACTCTAGGTTAGTATCTCCCTTAAAGTATAACATGCAGCCATTTTCACAACAATCAATTCTAACCAAGGATAGACCTAACTTGGACACCAATCTCTTTGCCTTATAGAAAGAATCAGGAACCTCCAAGATGGGGTCAACTAACTCTTTAATAAAGTCTATAATTGAGTCCATTCCTCCTTCAGCAATATTCTAGTCAGATTTAATACTTAATAATCTAACAACCACAGACAAGTGAGAGTGCAAGCACCCGTAAAAAAAGGATGACTAGCAACATTCAATGCTTTGTAGAAAATGGCCGCTCTCTATTAGGAACATCTTCAATATTTTTCCTAAAGTCAACCCCGTGTTGCATCCTAAATGCATCGTGCACCATTTCTGTCATCCTAGTATCTTGATATTCATTATGCCCTGCAGACCTATTACTTTCTCCAACAACAAAGTTATTTTGCGCAACATCACCATGAATACCACACAATCTTAAAAAGTCCTTGTGAAACCCCTTTCTATAAAGATGTTCCTTTACTTCTCCACTTAGAAGATTTATACCATCACATATAACACAAGGACACCGAATTATCCCAAAACGTGTCCAAACATCAAGTGTCTTAGCATGTTCAACAAATCTTTCGACACCTTCAACAAATTCCTGCCTAATACCCATTTTATTTTCATTGCTCCGGTGAAATATCCAGCTATAATCAGGTTCCATCTACGCAATCAATACGATTCAACAAATTAGATCAAAGAATTTTCAACCAAGTCACCTACCATAACCATATTCAAAACACAAAATCCCTTTTAAAGTTCCTAAACTTAACCATTTTCAATCAATTAAGTCACTTACCAAACTACATTTAAATTAGAAAAAATCCCTTTTAAAGTCCCTAAACTTAACCATTTTCAACCAACTAAGTCACCTACCATAACCACATTCAGAACACAAAATCCCCTTCAAAGTCCCTACCAAATAAGTCACTAACCAAACTACATACAATACAAAAAAATCCTCTTTAAAGTCCCTAAACCATTTTCAACCAACTAAGTCTCAAAACAAAACCACATTCCAAAAAAAAACCCTTTTACAGTCCCTAGACTTAACCATTTTTAACCAACGAAGTCACCTACCATAACCACATTCAAAATACAAAATCCCCTTCAAAGTCCCAACACTTAACCATTTTCAACCAGCTAATTCACCTACCATAACCACATTCAGAACACAAAATCCTCTTCAAAGTCCCTAAACTTAACCATTTTCAACTAACTAAGTCACTAACCAAACTACATTCAAAACAAAAAAGTCCCCTTCAAAGTTCCTAAACTTAACCATTTTCAACCAACTAAGTCTCAAAACAAAACCACATTCCAAAAAAAAAAACCTTTTAAAGTCCCTAGACTTAACCATTTTCAACCAACGAAGTCACCTACCATAACCACATTCAAAACACAAAATTCGCTTCAAAGTTCCTAAACTTAACTATTTTCAACCGACTAAGTCACCTACCATAACCACATTCAGAACACAAAATCCCCTTTAAAGTCCCTAAACTTAACCATTTTCAACCAATTAAGTCACTTACCAAACTACATTCAAAATAAAAAAATCCCTTTTAAAGTTCCTAAACTTAATCATTTTCAACCAACTAAGTCTCAAAACGAAACCAAATTCCAAAAAAAAAATCCCCTTCAAAGTCCCTAAACTTAACCATTTTCAACCAACTAAGTCTAAAAACAAAACCACTTTTCAAAAAAAAAAACCCCGTTTTAAAGTCCTTAGACTTAACCATTTTCAACCAATGAAGTCACCTACCATAACCACATTCAAAACAAAAAAATCCCTTTCAAAGTCTCTATACTTAACCATTTTCAACCAAGTCACCTACCATAACCACATTCAGAACACAAAATACCCTTCAAAGTCCCTAAACTTAACCATTTTCAACTAAGTCACTTACCAAACTACATTCAAAACAGAAAAATCCGTTTTAAAGTCCCAAAACTTAACCATTTTCAACCAAGTCACTTACCAAACTACATTCAAAACAAAAAAATCCCTTTTAAAGTCCCTAAACTTAAATCATTTTCAACCAACTAAGTCTCGAAACAAAATCACATTTCAAAAATAAAATCCCCTTCTAAGTCCCTAAACTTAACCATTTTCAACCAACTAAGTCTCAAAACAAAACCACATTCAAAAAGAAAATCTCTTTTAAAGTCCCTAAACTTAACCGTTTTCAACCAACTATGTCACTTACCAAACTACATTCAAAACAAAAAAATTTCCTTTAAAGTCCCTAGACTTAACCATTTTCAACCAACTAAGTCACCTACCATACAAGAAATAAGTAATAACAACACCAACAACATGTCAACAACAATGCTTGCGAATCACACAAGGCCACACACGGCTTTACTAGACTTCAATATGAACAATAACAAGAAGATAACAACAATGCTAGTGAATCGCACAAGGCTACACATGGCTTCACTAGACTTCAAGATGAAAAGTAACAAGACTTCAATATAACAACTTAGAGAAAAGTCAACTTACCTTTGCTTGGCCTAAATTAAAATGCTAGAGACAAGCCATCACTGGAAAAATAGCAAAGTAATCCTTCCACTAAATTCGAATTCTGTCAAACGGTAACATCAAATTCCAAGCAACGAATTATGCAAGTAAAATTAAAAAATCTTGTTCATTACACAAAGTAACAAATATATTCACATCCTTCAATAAATTAACAAATCTTATAACCAACTTTTACTTCAATAAGATTGATAATTTTAATCAATAACATAATGAATGATCAAATAATACTGCTAATATGATATCTAAACTATACAGTTCTTAACATACGCCAAATATTTAACTTTTCTTTTCTTTTCTTAACATATCAACTTACTTTGTTACAACTTTATACGTTTACATTAGAGGGAAGATGAAAAAATAATTTTTTTCACAAAAGTAAACATAATTTTCTTTAAAAAATTTATTTTCAGATAAGTGCTAACTAACTAAACCTAAATTTCTTGAACTATAATTGAATCTTGAACTAACTAAACCTAAGTTTTCATTACTTTTTTAACTTTCAACTAACAAAATTATGTATTGAAGCATAATAATTACAACAAACATGAAAAATATATACTTTAAGCTAAGTAAAATTACTACCAAAGAAATTTTAGTTACTACCAAATATGAAAAATATATACATTGAGCTAACTAAAATACATACTTTAGCTAGTATCCAATAAGAAAATAAAAGTTACTGGAGCGGCAGGAATTGGCGGCAAAGAATTGCTCGGATTTGAGGATTTGGAGATTTGGGGATCGTGTTTTGCATTTGGAGATTTGGGGGTTTAATTTATGTTATTTTATGTTTTATTAAAAGGCTAAATCCCTCTGGGTCGGATCGGGTCGGGTCGGTCTATTAATTTTTTTAACTAATTAATGAAAATCGACCACTTGTGGTCGATTTTTATTAATTAGTAAAAAAAAATTATTACTTAGTTAATCAAAATTATAATTTAGCTTAAAAAAATTAATAAATTAATTAAGTTCATTAAAATTTTAGAAAAATGATCACAAAGTAAAATATAAGTGTTCGAATTACTTTTATACAAATTATTATCGTAAAACAATCACATGTGCTCAATTTTAATAAAATGATTAAATCATATAATTATTTATGTTATCATTATATTAACGCAATGCGAATATTTACAAATCAGATACTTGGTTATTTTATCAACTCATCAATAGGACTAGTATATTTCCTCAATAATATAATAATATCAATGCATTTTGCGAATTATGATATTTTATATATTTATATTTATATATATATAATATCGTAATTAAAAGCTAATTAGCCAAAAAATTATCATAATTTGTAAAATTTATTGATATATATATAATCCTCGCTCGTAATACAACATGTTAATCAAATAAATTATCGATTAAATGTGTTACGTTATTTGGCACGGTCGTTCAATGTTTTGTCTCCCCCTCCCTGCTTCCCCCCCTCTCATATACCTCGTAATACTAGTCTTACGTTATTCTAACTTCTAAAGCACACACATGTCTACGTTGACCGAAAATATTATATCTACTTCTTCAATAGTTTGATATATATATATATATTCAGTTATTTAGCTTTTGCTTACTACATACGTCAATACACGAGATATACATATATAAACATATATAGATTCAGTTATCTAGCTTTTGATTACTACATACGTCACTACATGAGATATACGTATATAAACATATATTTAATTGTCTATCAGCTTTAAAATACGTACAATAAACATCACATACACGATTTTACTACCCCATAATATATACAACGTATTCACAAATACTCGGATGAATTATAGATTACGTTATCTTATGTTATTAATATACCTTTACTGTATAATATGTATATAGTATATATACACACACTATCGACTATATCAAGTTCTAAATACGTACCATATATATCACAGCTACGTACACAATTATATTATTATCCAATAAAATAATGAGATGTCTTTCTTATATATACTCAGATAAGTGTTCGATTATTTATATTTGATTAGCTTAATAAACTAGGTTTTGACTACATTGTTCATCAATCGATAAAGATCAGTTTTCATCTTGACTTTCATAAAAGTAAGATTTGCAGTACATCTCGAAAGCATTCTTCAGCTTTCGCCTTTCAAATACGTACTATAAAGATCAGTTTTCATCTTTCAATTACGTTTACGACAGATTTCAATGGTCTATCCCAATGGTATCGATCATATATATATATATATATATATATATATATATATATATATATATAAACATATTCATTATATAAAGATTATGCATGTTTAACGTCATTTAACGTATGTATAATATATTATATTATATATGTAATGTAATATATTGTTTTTACTAATAACAATAATTAGATTACATAAAGTTAATATAAGATTATAAAATTATTTTATAAAATTATTTATTTAGTTTTTATCTTTTTTTTAATCCACAACCAACCACATGTGGTTGGTTTTTAAAATTTTTATTACTATTATTTAAAATTTTTATTACTATTTTCTTTTTTTGTTACTACTTGTTTTTTATTTATAATTTAATTTTTAATTTTAATTTTATTTTCTGATTTCAGTAAAAATCAACCACAAGTGGTCAATTTTTTAAAATTATTTTTTTTTATTTAAATAAAAATCAACCACAAGTAGTCGTTTTTTAAAAATATTTTTTTTAATAAATTAAAAAACCGACCACAAATGGTTGGTTTCTTTAAAAAATAATTAAAAAAGAATTAAATTAATCCGACTACTCGTGGCCGGTTTATTAAAATATTTTTAAATTAAATTTTTTCAGTAAACCAACCACTTGTGGTCGGTTTTTTAATTTTTTTAAAATTTTAATTTTTAAATTGTATAATAATTAATATAAAAACAATTGAAATATTTACTTTCATTTTTTATAATAAAAAAGCGACTACACGTGGTCGATTTTTTAATTAAAAAATACTTTTTAAAAAAATTGAAAAATCGACCACAAGTGGTCGGTTTTTTCTGACCACATTTTGTGGTCAATTTTCACTGGTCGGTTTTTACACTTTTTTAGTAGTGTCAGTTGTTAATATATATAAATTAATTAATAATGAGGGAAGGTCAATGATGTTACATTTACTTGATTCATGATGTGATGCTACTTTGTGCAGATGGCTGAGACCATAGACCCTCAGAGTTGAGCTTAAAGGTATACCAGCCTATTACAGTCAGTACTACACATGCCAAGGTATGTTGATTTATGATAGTTCTAAATTAGACTTGAGAAAACCTTATTCCATTATGGCACTAGATAAAGAAATGAGTATTACTTATATAATAACATTTGCAAGGCAGACTAAAGAGCTTCAATAAAAAGTCAGAGCAGAGTGTGATTGGGATCAGAGTAAGAGGTACAGAACATTTAGTATTTACCAAGGCAGTGATAAAGAATCTTCTAGAAAAGGGCCACAAAGGCCACACTACCAACAACCTATTCTATTATCCAACCTATCTCCTAGTTCTATTGGTCGAGGCCTGAGTAAAGCCCGTAGTCGAGGGCACCAAGACCATAATTTCAGAGAGGCATGGGTCATATATTACCACATTATTCCCATTCTCATCAGTGTGGTAGATCATACCTTGGTGGTCATCGACTAGGCTTTGATGCTTGTTATTGGTATAGTCCCGGGTCATGTGAAACAAAATAACCCAAAAGTTCATAAAAATAAGGCAAAATGGCTCGATGGAACCTTGTACTATGTTCGTTTTGTAATGTAGATACTCTTACTTATATGTTTGTCATGTAAACCCTTGAACCCATTAAAAAATAATATTTTAAACACTTATTTGCTTATGTGGCATTAACTCGATGATGTGGCAAAACGCGTGTAAACACGTATTTTTTGGATGTGTTATTATGTTAAAATAATATTCATAAAATTTAAAATATTAAAAAATAGTAAATTAAAAAAAACTAAAATCTCCCCCCACCCCACCCCAACCTTCGTTCCAGCATCATCCCCCTCCCCCCCGTCGTCCACCACCTTCCCCCACCTCTCTAGGCCATCAACCACCTTCCCAGCCTCTAAGTCATCCACCACCTTCCCCCACCATCCTCACTTAAATCCCTTTTGTTTTCGTCTAAAATTCCCCACACCATCAACTGCTTGAAAACAATACTATATCAACACAAGAGCTAATATACAACCTTAGATTTCCATATGTATTTGTTCCTATCAAAATATAACCTTAAATTTTCATTTGTATATGTTACCATAACAATACAACCTTAAAGTAGAAAGCCCACCATCCACCAAGTGCAAGATTCAATCTTTTTTTCAGTTCTTGAATAGCCAAATACAACCTTAAGTTTCAAATATGAGCTAAAATACAACCTTAGATTTCCGTATGTGTCTGCTGCAATAATAACCAAACAAAACAGAAACACCCCAAAAAGGTAAAATTATTAGAAATGTACAAAACCCACCATTTACAAAGTGCAAGAGTTAATCTTCTTCAATTCTTGAATAGCCAAATCCCAAAAGCATAAAATTACAGTCTAAGTATACACAAAACTGGTACTCAGATTCTTCAAGTTTTTTATTATTCAATTCAAATTAAAAATAGACTCTCTTCAACTTTTTTGAATTTTGAACAGAAAAAACACTTCTTAGATTCTTCGGCCCTCACTTCTCAATTTTTCCCAAAAGCAAGAAGAATAAGAAGATAAAGATAATGAAGGAAAAGAAGAAGGAGAAGAATAAGAAAAAGAAGAAGAAAAAATAGAGAAAGACAGAGAACAAGAAAAATAAAGAAAAATGAGGAAGAGAGAGGAACAAGAGGGGGATGGGGGTCTTTTATTTATTTATTTATTTATTTATTTATTTTAATATTTAATATTTTTATACTTAAAAATGACGTGGAAGCTGACGTGGGGCGGTTGTGTTACACACACCGAAATAGTGTTTAAAATGTTGCTTTTTAATGGGTTCAAGGGTCCAAATGACAAACATGTAAGTAGGAGTATCCATATTACAAAATGGACATAGTACAATGGTCTATCGAGCTATTTTGCCAAAAAATAAATGCTAGAAGAAAGGCTAGAGAACAATCCATAGGGTCCATACTAGTATCATCATTAACCACTGCTTCTTCATTTCATGGTCTTCAGGTACCATCATATTGGGATTGGGGTTAAGTCAAAGATCTGGTTTAGGAGTGAGTCTGAATCATATATTTATATTAGCAAGCCGATAGGATTCAAAGGTATCACCAGATGCATTCACGGGTATCCTATTATCTTCTCACATGATATTTATGTATTGATACATCTAAGGTCTACTTGTCATATGTTCCTCCATTTATTATTAACAATTTTAGAGTAGGACCAAAATTATTACATGAGTCATTTGAAGTATTGAATTAGTTAGGGAGTTAGTTATAGTTTGATGAGTCTATAAAACTATAATAGTTTCATAGTGACAATATCTGGTCGAGACACTACAACCAATTTGTTTGGGCTTGATATGATAGACTTTGATGTTTTTATGGGCACAAATTAGTTATTATCCTATTATGCCATAGTTGATTATGATGCTAATATTGCTTGATTTCACTTTCTAGGTGAGCCAAACCTAAAATGGAAGGGTAGTGTCATGATGCCTACAAGTAGGTTTATTTCCTATATTAAGGATAGAAAGTTGATTAATAATGGGATTTTATATAACCTAGTTAGAGTAAAGGATCTTGTGTTCAAAAAAAGATGCCTACTCTTCAATCTATGACAATTGTGAATGAATATCTAGAGGTGTTCCCTAAGCAGATTCTAGGAGTTTCTCCAAATAAAGATATTGATTTTGTGGATATCGATACCTAACCTATCTAAACTCCCCCTATGAAATTTCCTAGTAGAGTTAAAAGAGCTAAAAGAACAACTAAAACATTTTATTGATAAAAGACCTATTCGACCCTGTATATCACCTTAGGGTGTACTTGTGTTACTTGTACAAATGAAAGATGGTTCATTGTGCATGTGTATAGATTATCTATAATTTATCAAAGTTATTATAAATTATAAGTATCCATGTAACAATCCTCGTGGTGATTATTAGCTTTTTCTGTGTTTTAATCAATTTTTCTTTCCCTATTGCTGCTTTAATAATTTATGAGTTATGGGATGGTTGGCATGGTCCTCGAAGCATTCGGGAGTAATTTAAATAATTTTGAGGTTTTGAGTAGTCTTTATAGTGGTATAGTTAACTTTAATCAATATTTTCTGATCTGAGCATCGGACGAGAGTGTTGTTGATTTTATTAGATTTAAAACATTGATTTTGAATTAGTCATGTAGTTGGTTCAATTTTTGAGACTATATTATGAGTTTTGAGTATTTGAGAAAGAAAGTAGTTATTTTTGGTCCAAAGGGGTTCCTGAGGTGTAACTTAGTGATAACCACCTCTTTTGAAAAATTTAGTGGTTCCATTAAGTTTGGAACACCAAAATTAGCACTATTAGATAATTTTTGTGGGATCCTAAATAAATTTCGAGGGTTCAACCGACATATTTTTCTTGTTCAAACCCTGTTGATGAATTTCTGCTGCAACATATGTTCCTTCATCGTGATCGTGTGTCCATGTGTAGTGATAGAGAGGCTTGACTAGATGATTGATTGTGATTGTAAGGTAGGGAACTATGATTTCAAGGAGTTATCTAGGTTGGGTTGGGATTAATGCATCGCGATTGCGAGCCCACTCCGATAATCACAATGACCAAATATATGAGCAGTCAACGTTGACCTCGTGATCGTGTGATTTTTGTCGTGATCTCATGGTAAGTGCCATGATCGTGAGGTATTGTTTATGATAACAGTATAAAAAAACCATTTCCTTGATTCAAACCCTATTTACACCATTTTTGGACTTTCAGACCTCAGCTTTTGGCGATCTCAAGAGGTTTTTCTTCAAACTTGATTGAGTAAGATTCTAACATATGTTCGATCATTACACATTGATTATATTACTAAAACATCTTCAAAACTTAGATGCTAAGCTTGAGATTTTGCGTTTAATATGATAAAGTGAAAAAATGAGTTTTTAAATAATTTTAAGCCTGATTTTAACTAGGTCTTTTCAGATTTAAAACTCGTAAAATATGGATAATAAGATCTTTACTACTATCTCAATTTTAACCCTTTATTTTTGGGATTGATATTTGAAATATTTTTTTCCTAAAACCAAAGTATGCTAATATTGATATTTCTAGACTCTTAATTATATGTAGCATCCATTTTGGATAAAGTGGGAGCATTCTAAAGCCTCTCAAGAGGTAAAATCTTCTTGTTAAAGTGTTTAGGCTCATGGTTTAGACTTTTGAGGTATTCCATGCATTAAATTTCTTCAAACTGGGCTGAGTTAATAACCATCCATGTAAACTATGCTATGGCTTGGGGACTTTATCACTATCTTCGCTTTTTGGAGTCCTTATTACAATATGTTTCCTGTGTGTGGATTTTTGTATATCTTATTATTATTATTATTATTATTATTAATTTGAGAGATTATTATCATTAACATGCCGGGGAGTGCTTATCTGTTTGGGAATAGATTGTTCTTTATTACTATTGTGATGCCCGTGTGGGGTTGGATCGGTATATTTGATGTCTTATATGCTTCCTTACCATTGTGTTGTCATGGGGGGCTTATATCATGAATTATTGAGATTTGGGTGATTTGAGTTCATTCATGTTATTATTAAGCAGATCATTACATGTTAATTTTGTTATGATCATGCATACTCCTTTTATTCATTTTCTTATATTTGATACTGTTATGGAATGTGTACTTCTTTGCAAAAGAAAATATACCATTTTATAAAGCACCTTAGATGATAAAAGTTCCCACAAGCTTGATTGATGAGATTATGATTAATATATGGATTGTGAATCCCTCATGGGTTCTCTCTTGGAAGCATAAGCTCCGAGGGTGTATACAAAGTTATCATTTAAGCATTGCATACATACCATATTATTGTATTGCACTACATTCCATCTATTTTATATGAATGATATAATCATTTGGACTTCTTTATATGTGGTGTAGCTATCCTTACTATTGATTGAGATTGAACTGTTATACTGTTAGGAGCATGTACATCTTGATCAGTTAAGACTTTTCTATTTGCAGGGTTGATGTGTATCTCATAAATTTATTTACTTGTTTAGTTGTCTATTTTACTCAGTCAGATTAGATGCCTACTGACTACAAGTGGATTATACTCAATCTTACTTTTATGTACCCTTTTGGTGCAGATCTTAGTTTGAGTACTACCCGCGAATCATGATTTCATACAACTTTGGAATTTTGAAGTCAAGGTGAGATCTCTAGCTGGAGAATGCTTTCGAGGTTGATGTAGTTTTTTTATGTCTTTAATTTACTTCAGAGACGGGTATTATGTATTCGTACTTTGTGTCGGTTGCTCTTACTCATGACATTAGATCTTTGGGGATTGAGTTGTATTATTATTCAAATATTTTCTTTGTTATCGTATTTGCCTGACTTTATACTAAAGTCTCATTGTTTTCTTATTATATACCTTATTTTTATAATCTATATTCTTTTGAAGTTAGGTTACCTACTAAGGTTAGGCAGGAGTAGGTGCCGTCATGACCTCAAATTTTGGGTAGTGATAATCCATTCCCAAATAGATGATCTATTTAATCAGTTGTAAGGTGTTAAGTTCTATTCAAAAATTGGTTTAACGTCCTAATATCATCAGTTGAAGATCATAGCAGTTGACATTCCAAAAATAGCTTTCCAAGCTGGGTTTGGGCACTTTGATTTCTTGTTATGTCCTTTGGTTTAACTAATGTCCCTGAAGCTTTTATGGAGTTGATGATATAGTCTTCAAGCCCTTTCTAGACTATTTTTTATTGTATTTATAAACGACATTCTTATATATTCACGTGGTGAGGAAGACCATGTTAATCACCTTAAATCAGTATTGCAGACACATAAAAATCATCAGCTAATATGTCAAATATTTTAAATGTGAGTCCTGATTGGACTCTATATCTTTTCTTGGACATGTGGTCTCTAGTGAGGGCATCAAAGTGGACTTTAAAGGATAGAGGCTATGAAGACTTGGCCTATGTCCACTACTCTCATAGAGGTACGTAGTTTCTTAGGACTAGAAGATTATTACAGAAGGTTCATTGAAGGATTTTCTTCTATAGCTAACCAATTGACCATATTAACATAAAGATAAGCAAATTTTTAGTCTCCAAGGAAGTGTGAATATAATTTCCAAGATTTGAAAGCTAGGTTAATTATGTTGGTCATACTGACACTTCTAGGAGGTATAGAGGGGTATGTTATTAATTGTTATGCTTTGGGCGTTAGTCTAGGTTATGTATTAATGCAACATTACAAGGTGATAGCAAATGACTCAAGCCAATCAAAGAAAACAAGAAAAACTATCCAACACATGATCAAGAATTGGCTGCAGGTGTATCTACCTGAAGATATGGAAAAATTGTTTGTATGAGGTTCATGTTGATATATTTACTAATCATAAGAGCCTTCAGCACATATATAAGCAGAGAGAGTTAAACTTGAGGAAGAGAAGGTGGTTAGAACTTCTGAAATATTATGATGTTGATTAGGGGCGACTCAAGTACGTTAGTGTCCTAAGGTCAAAATCAAATGGAGGCCTTATGTTTTTATCAAAAAATATATTTTCCTTCCAATAATTTTTTTATTTTAAATAAAAAAATTATTTTTCTACAAATATTATCTATTACTAAGAAATATTGAGGTCCCTCATTTGGAGGCCTAAGGCGATTGCCTTTTCTTCACACTACTAAAGAAAAGAGGAAAATCGACCACAAAAATCGACCACTCAAATTTTAACCACAAAACCGACCAAAGTGCGTAGTCGGTAAGATTGTGGTAGCTTTTTAAAAATCGATCACGTGTGGTCGATTTTAAAAAATATATATATATTTTTAAAATTCATTATTATTTTATTAAAATATAAAAAATGAGTTTAAAAATAAAAAAATTCAAAATCGACCACTTGTGGTGGTTTTATGCAATTTTTTTAAAAAAATTGACCACTTGTGATCGATTTTTCCAAAATTTTTCTTAAAATAATAAAAAACATCGAATGAAACACCATACAATACAACAACAACAACAAACCAAAGTACAAACTACAACAAAATGTCCAAATCCATACAACAACAACAACAAATGAAAGTACAAACTAAAAGTGTAAAAACTACAACAATACATACAAAAGTGTAAAAACTACAACAAAATGTCCAAATTCAAAGTACAACCCATACAAAAGTCAAAAAACTAATACTAAACTTAATCGTCATCATCATCATCTTCATTTTCTGCATCTTCATCTGTGCTGATATCATCCAGTGGGCCTAGACCTTTTGCAGTCCGAACTGCATCATCAGGACATAGAGGAATAATCTCTGCAGTCTGAATAAAAGAATTGAACTGCTCCTGTAGCATTCTGATTTGTGATGTTATTTTCTCCCCCTTCTTCTGCGCCCTTTCTCTCTATTCCGCAAGTTCTTCAGTGAGTTTAGAAATCGTATTTTGTAATGATTCAATGGTTTCTCTGTCAACTGAAGAGGTATAGGATGTAGGATCGAACGAAGACCTAACATTCTTGCCAAAATTATTTCTGTGGTATCCATAGAAATAGCCTCTAACTACAAGACCCATAGCTTGTTCCCATAACTCCTCCTCTACATGTTGGGGTATTGGGTCACCCTGACTTTCAGGAGGCTGACTACTACGAAACTCACAAAGGAGCTGCCTATATTGTCCTATATTCAAAGTAAAATTAAAATTAATAGTCAAAAAATATTAAAGTACTTATACTTGAATAATATCAACTTTGAGAAAAAGATTCATAAATTCAAAATTTGATTCTTACATGGCAGCTTTTGCACGAGGTTCAACCTAGACATCTTCATCAGTCGGGTTTTTTTTTCATATGCGTCTCCTCGAATAGCTCATCATGTGGTATCTTTCTACCCTTTTTTTTTCCTTCATATGAAAAACTTATTAATCTTCAAATAATTAAAAATTTAAATAGAAACAAACAATTAAAACTGTAAAAGTTACATACCATTTTTTCCTCCACATCAATCATACTAACTGCACCCGCAGTATGTAGGGAGCAACCCTTGGATGATGCCCGGGCTTTCTTTCCTTTGACCCTCAACAATTGGTATTCTTTCCTATTCCAATAGTGAATATAATATTGCCATAAGGATTCCCTTATCCAGTCAGGTCGTACCACGTTGGATCTGGCATAATCTAACTGACCGTTAAATCTGGATCTAGCTCTTCTATGAAAAATTCTCTTTATAGCACATTCATTCGCATCATCCCACCGATAATATTTCTAAAACAAAAACAAAATATAATATTCTATCTTTTGTTCTAACAATGTGTTAAGTAGTCGATAAGTTAGATCCTTACATGAAATTCGTTAAACTTTCTTTCCCTGTCCATTTCTGGAACCTTTTGCCAACTGGTCCAGTAGACATTGAAGTGCCGGCAAATGCAATTCCTCGCAATTATTCCAACTCCAGCATCCGTCCTAAACCTACAACATAAGATCAAATAGTAATTTCATAGAGCACAATAATATAATAATGAAAAATGAATAATGTTATTATATTTAGAAATCTTACCCTGTTCCATAGTGAATAAGATAACACCTCCCATAATCATCTCTGTCTCTAGGCTGTAGAGCAAGTGCTGGTGGATGCACTGGCGTGGGCGGATTTGAAGCACCGAATAGCGTGCCCTCAAGATGAAGATCCGATAACCCGATAGATCCAGCAGAATCACTATGCAAACCTGGGTGGCTGCTACAGGAGGGTACTAAGGATGGTAGATTTCCAAATGTGCCAGCGGTCATTCGATAGTACTGTGATAGTGGTGGCATGGTGATAGAAGAAAAATGAGTTGGTGTAGACCCATGAAGTGGCCCCGCATACATAGGAGCAGGAATCGAATACTGAGATGACCTAGAATATGAAGGTCATGCTGGCGCATTAGTAAATCGATCCTCAGATATATGAATACCCGTCGGTCGTTTATAAGGTGGAGGTTGTTTTTTCTTTTTTCTTTTCGTAGGATCAACTTTTCCCTTACCTTTGTCACCTCTACCTAACATCTAAATTATGTAAAGTTAATAAGTAGTTAGTTCCTATAAAATGAATATATAAGAAAACATTCCAAGTAACTAATTTCAAGTTACTAATTCACATTTCAAATCGCTCCAACACACGAGATAAAAAATATTTTTATTACTATATAAATTATGAAAAAGTGAAAACAACAATCTTAAACAGTATATTACATATCAATCTTAAACAAGAAACATAAAGGTAAATATATAGTACAAAGCATAAAGACATCAATATATAATAAATACGACCTACACAAACTAATCCTCCTCTTCTGAAGACTCTCCACTAAACCATTCTCCCTCTTTGAAAGTTTTCTCATCTTGTACCCACTTAGCCTCTTCTTCTGCAATATTAATTTCTTCAAATATATTTTCTGGATGATTCAAACTATCCACTAAGTCAACGTCCACTAGATGGTGATTAATCTGCATTTCATTTTGATACGCAGTCTCCAGAACATTCTCAACTTCCACCCATCCTGTAGGATTTGTTTTTATTACAACCCACCCATTAGACTTATCACTTCACAATGTATAAGGAGCATAATATACTTGTTTAGCATTTTGCACTAAAAAAAATAGATCGTAAACAGGATATGACCTATTGTGCTTCACTTCAATGATGTTATGATCCTTATGTACTCTTGTGCCTCTTGTGCTTGGATTAAACCATTTATATCGAAAGAGGACAATTTTTTTATTGGAAAACCAGCATACTCCAGTTCAAAAATCTCGTGTATGATGCCAAAGTAATCAACATCATCATCACCCTTAACCCAACCACCACTATTGTTTTTTTTTTCTTGTTCTGGAGTGTTCTTAGGTGGAAAATTTAAACCCATTAACTGTGTAATGGGACATTGCATGAGCTTCAATTGGACCCAAAGAAATATCTCTCAAGAACTAATCGTATGCGGCTGGATTTGGTGACTGGTGTACCTTAATATTATATATATATATATATATATATATATATATATATATATATATATATTAGTTGAGGAATGTGTAAATGTTTAAAATTTGTAGAAATATTAATACACTTACAAACCTCATATGTAAATCATGTTGCAAAGGATGCATACACTTGATTTTCGTGGAATTGAGTCTTAAATGAACTGAAGATCCAACATGCGAAACACAATTAGTTTCTTTAAGGGAATGAGTATAAAAATAAGATATGTTAAAATTTTAATCTCCTTACTTCAGAAAGGGTTCAACTTTCGGGCAATTCAGCAATACATATAAAGTTGCTAATTTGCGCTCCGTAGGAGTGAGTCGGCGACATATGATCTTTTTAGCCTTACAACTAGATTGATTGAAAATTGATATCGGTTGCAAATGAGGCTCATTCACATTGCCCTGATGACGATTCGATCGATTTCTTGAACAAGCAACTTCATCACAAAAGTAGTACGAACAAAATTGAGACATTTCTCTTGCAAGATATGCCTGAACTATAGAGCCTTCCACCCTATGTTTGTTTTTAGGACCCTTTTTCAATTTTTCAATTGCCCTCCACAATCTTAAGATTAGATGTTTACTATATTAAAAAAAAATATGTATGAATTTAAATATGTTGCAATTTTTTACCGTTCGAATGGATACATCCACCTAGTTTGAACTGGACCGGCTAGCCAAGCTTCGTGCACAAGGTGAATGGAAATATGTTCCATCAAATCAAAGAACGTTGGAGGAAAAATCTTCTCCAGCTTATTGGTGATAACAACAATATTACTTTCCATTCATGGCAAATTTTCTTCTTTTAATGTGGTGGGACATAAGTCTTTGAAGAACAAACTGATCTCTGCTATTGGTTTCCATATAATTTTCAGGTAAACCAATAAAAACAATTGGAAGTAATTGTTCCATGAAAACATGGCAATCATGGCTTTTCATTCCATGCAAGATTCCTTTTGCCATACCAACCCTCTTTCCCAAATTTGAGGTATATCCATCGGGCATCTTCAAGCTTCGGACCCACTTACATATTTGACGCTTTTGGTCCAACTTGAATGTAAAACTAGCCTTGGGCTTAAGAATATTGCAATTGAGCCCCTCCTGTAAGTGTAATTCTCTGCATTTGCAATATTCTGGTAAGTCAAGTCTGACCTTAGGATTATCCTTTGTTTTACCAGTGACATCTGTAACTATGTTGAACAAGTTTTCAAAATAGTTTTTCTCACTATGTATGACATCAACATTATTTCTAAGTAAATTATCTGGCCAATATTCTAACTCCCAAAATATTCTTTGCTTAGTCCAGTTATGCGAAATGCCATATCCATCAAGCCTGTACAATGGTTTCTCGCTGGTTTTAGGCAAATTCTGAACTATCTCCCAGATATCATGACCAGACAGCCTTAGAGGTGGACCATCATGTTCCCTTCTACTCCTTCTGAATGCATTCTTGAGTCTCTTAAATTCATGATCAGGTGGCAAGAAACAACGATCACAATCAAATCATGATTTTTTCCTGCCATGTCTCAATGTGAAAGATTTTATTTTTTCCATGCAGTATGGACAAGCCAGCTTTCCAGCTGTCATCTACCCAGAAAACATTTCATAAGAAGTAAAATCATTAACAGTTCACATTAGATATCCAAGCAGATTGAAATTCTATTTAAGTGAGATATCCCAAGTTTCAACCCCCTCATGCCATAAAATTTGAAATTCATCGATCAAAGGTTGCAAATAGATATGTATTCCATTTTTTGGATTATGCTGGCCAGGAACAACACAATTTACAAATATATAGGGACTAGTCATCAATATTTCAGGAGGAAGATTATACAGGGTGAGAAATACAAGCCAACATGAATATGGCGTAACACCAACTGAAAAAGGAGAGAAGCCATCCGCACATAATCCCAAACAAATATTTTATGGCTCAGCTGCAAAATCTGGATAAGTTGCATCAAAATTCTTCCAATCCTCTCCATCAGATGGATGACACATAACACCAGTGGCCCTTCTATTTTCACTGTGCCATCTCATATGAGGAGCTGAGCTGTTTGAAATATACAACCTCCTCAACCTTGGTATTAGAGGTAAATAATGCATCGCCTTAATAGCAATTTCATTTCCACTAGAACCACGCTTATATCGAGGGTGCTGACAAAACTTACAGGACTCTAGGTTAGCATTTTCCTTAAAGTATAACATGCATCTATTTTTGCAACAATCAATTCTAACCGAGGAGAGACCTAACTTTGACACCAATCTTTTTGCCTTATAGAAAAAATTAGGAACCTCCAAGTCGAGGTCAACTAACTCTTTAATATGGTATATCATTGAGTTCATTCTCCCTTCAGCAATATTTCAGTTAAATTTAATACTTAATAATCTAACAACAATAGCCAAATGAGAGTGCCAACACCCGTTAAACAAAGGATGACTAGCAGCATGCAATTGTTCATAGAATTTGCCCGCTTCGCTATTAGGAACATCTTTGACATTTTTCCTAAAGTCACCCCTGTGTTGCATCCCAAAAGGACCGTGCACCATTTTTGTCATCCTAGTATCCTGATATTCATTATGCCCTGCAGACCTACTACTTTCTCCAACAACAAAGTTATTTTACCCAACATCACCATCAATAGCACGTAATCTTAAAAAGTCCTCATGAAACCCCATTCTATAAAGATGTTCCTTCACAAATTCTTCTTTTAAAAGATTTATACCATCACATCTAACACAAGGACAACAAATAGCCCCAAAACGTGACCAAACATCAAGTGTCTTAACATGTTCAACAAATCGTTTGACACCTTTGATAAATTCCTCCCTAATATCTATTCTATTATCATTGTTCCATTGATATATCCAGCTGTAATCAGGTTCCATCTACGCAATCAATCAGATTCAACTAATTAGATTAAGTCACAAAAAAGTTCAGCAAGTGATGACTACATAACCACTTTCAAAATAATAAATCACCTTTAAAGTCCCTACACTTAATCATTTTCAACCTACCAAGTCACCAAGCATAACCACATTCTAAATAAAAACTTCACCTTTAATGTCCCTACACTTAATTATTTTCAACCTACCAAGTCACCAAGCATAGCTACTTTCAAAACAAAAAAACACCTTTAAAGTCCCTACACTTTTTCAATTTCAAGTGACTAAGTCACCAAGCATAAACACATTCAAAACAAAAAACACCTTAAATGTCCTTACACTTAATTATTTTCAACCTACCAAGTCACCAAGCATAACCACTTTCAAAACAAAAAAACACCTTTAAAGTCCCTACACTTTTTCAATTTCAAGTGAATAAGTCATCTACTAAGTCACTAAACTAAACCACATTAAAAATAAAAAAATCACCTTTAAAGTACCTACACTTTATCGATTTCAAGTGACTAAGTCACTTGCCAAGTCACGAAGTAACCACTCAAGTCACCAAACTAAACCACATTCAAAATTATCAAGCATAGCAAAATTCACAACCAAAAGTTCACATTTCAAGTACGCTACAACAAAATTCAAAATGAAAGTTCACCTTCAAGCTAAGTAACTACACTTATTCACTTTTAAGTAACATATTCACTATTTATAGTATAATAAGTCAAATAAATCAACAAGTGTAACAAAGTAAATAAGTAGAGGCGTCGCATATCCCTCTCACACCGTATATTCATCACAAATTTTAGATGACTTTCAAAGCCTTCTACAGCGAACAATCCACAACTAAACTACATTTAAAGATTTCATTATAAGAAAATAGAGAGAAATCAACTTACCTTTCTTTCGCCTAAATTAAAGAGAGAGAGATAAACGGTCACCCAAAAAATAGCAAAGTAATCCTTTTCTTGAATTCGAATTCTGTCAAACGGTAACATCAAAGCAACCCATTAGGAAAGTAGAATAAAAAAATCTTGATCATTAGGCAAAATAACAAAAATCTTGGCATTCTTATTCTTGTATTCTTATCTTAAAATCACCTTAAACAAACCACCAAAATACTAAAACTATAATGGAGTATCAACAAAAGTAAATCCTAATTTACTTGTAAAAATACACAAAGAGGGGATGTTGATAAGCTTCACTTGACAAAACACACACAGAGAGTATCAAAATGAAAAAACAAATGGAATCTTGATAAACCCCACATAACCAAAAACCCACACAAATGCACTAAATATCAAAATGAAGAAACAAATTGAATCTTGAACTAACTAAAAAGCATTTTCCATTACTTTTTTTACTTTGATCTAACTAAAATTATGTAATGAAGCATAATAACTAGAACAAATGCTTTAGAACAAATATTTTTTTTACTTTGAACTAACTAAAATTACTACCAAAGCATAATAATCTTGACCCTTTAGCTAGTATCTAACAATAAAAACAAAGACTTGATGTTTTTTTCACTAACCGGAGCTTGGGGTTGGCGGCAAATGGCGGCAGACGACGGCGATGGCGGAAGATTTAGGGATTTTGTGTGTGGGTTAGGTTTGGGGATTTTTTATATGTGTGTGTCGAATATTTGTGTGTGTGTGTTTGATTTGTTTTATTTTTATGTTTTAGTGTTAAAAATTAATTGGTTCGGGTCGGGTCGGGTCTGGTGGGGTGGGGTGGGGTGGGGTAGAATTTCATTTATTAAAATATTTTTTTTTACTAATTTATGAAAAACTGACCACTTGTGGTCGTGATTGGTTTTCTGGAATTTTTTAGGAAAACCAATCACAAGTGGTCGGAAAACCAACCACTTATTAAAATATAAGTGTTCAATTTAGTTTTAAAATAGTTATTATCGGAAAACAATCACATGTGCTCAATTATAATTAAAAAATTAAATCATATAATTAGTTATTTTATCACCATGTTAACACAATGCATATATGTACAAATCAAATAGTTGGTTATTTTATCAACATATTAACAGGAGTAGTTTATTTCCTCAATCGTATAATAATATCAATGAATTTTGCGAATTATGATAAATTTTTGGTTAATTACCTTTTAAATACGATATATATATATATATATATATATACCTCATAATACTTGTCTTACATTATTACAACTTCAACAACATACGCATGTCTACATTGATACAAATAATATATCTATTTCCTCAATAGTCTGATATATATCAACGTATCATTCAAAATATTTTGATATATAGATTCAGTTATCTAGATTTCGATTACTGCATATGTCGGTACTACACGAGATATACATATATATACATATATTCAATTGTCTATCAGCTATCAAATACGTACTATAAACATCACATACACGATTTTACTACCCCATA
>NW_025893708.1:292010-377527 GCF_002878395.1 Capsicum annuum | reverse complement strand
AATTATTTACTTTTTTATTTTTTTTAGTTCAAAAATCGACCACAAGTATGGTCTTTTTTTTTTAAAATTATTAATTTTTTATTTTAATTAAGAAACCGACCACAAGTGGTCGGTTTTTAAAAATTATTTTCTTTTTATTTTAATAAAAATCAACCACAAGTGATCGATTTTTTAAAATTATTTTCTTTTTTCTTTTAATTTAAACTAACCGCCCGTTTGCGTTTTTTTAAAAATATTTTCTTTTTTATATAATTAAAAACCAACCACGAGTGGTCAGATTTTTTAAAAAAATTAATTAAAAAAGAATTTTTAAAAATCGACCACTTGTGGTCGGTTTATCAAATTAGTTTTTAATTATTTTTCTTAAAGAAAACCGACCACATATGGTCAGTTTTGTTATTTTTTTTTAATTTTTATTTGTAAAAGAAATAATAATTAATATAAAACTTATTTAAATAATTATTTTGATATTTTAAAATAAAAAAGCGACCATATATTTTTGCTTTAAAAAAAAAATTAAAAAACCGACCACAATTTTTGATCGGTTTTTCTGGTTTTTTAAGTAGTGTCAAAAGGGTAGAGCTACCCCTGATATTGATATTCTTTACCACACGGATAAAGCAAATATTGTATCAGATGCTCTTAGCCGCCAGTCTATGGGAAGTTTAGCATATTTGGCAGCAGAATCAAAAAAATAAAATAGTATCAAGGACACCAAATCTTTTAATGGGATAAAATACCATACCCGAATAGAGTAATATAATACCACTAATTACAACTTGATAGTGTCAAAAACTGCTACACCTTCAAACGAAATTACACTCCATTATTTCACACAACTCATTATAGTATTACGCGCACACTATTTTCTCAGGGAGTAGAGAAAATTTCATGTATTACTCTCGCTACTCAATATTGCTTCTCACTCCTTTTTGGTATGCGTTGAAGTGAAAGAACTCCACCCTTTATATGGTATAAAACTTAGAGCCCAAGTATACAGAAGAATGAAAAAACATATACATGATTTTTTCATCACATTTCCGTTGGCTCCAAAAATAATGTTGCCAGCCAAGCCTTCATAGAAAATAGTCTTATGTCTATATATAGGTATGGACTCCACAATTTTTATCGGAAGTGTATTTTTTATCTACACTGGTGGAATGACTGTATCAGGTTGCTGATATCACAAATGTATTCTTGGCTGTTAGTTGAACAAGATACAGTTAAGATTCACTCAGCAAGAGCAGAAATATAATGTCAAGACCCCATTACCAGAACCAATTATTAGTTTTAATATTACCGAGAGGAATGGGTTAACTCCAGCAGCAGAAATTGTACAAGTTGATGCTAGTCATTATGTTTTTGAGAAGAAAGATCTGATCCAATAAAAAAAAATACTGGAAGGACTAAAATGATAGCTGTGTTAGAGTGCAAAAGGGAGGGAAAACACATCCAGATCAATAAGTAAAAAAGAAAGTGCATTTAATAATATTGTGCTACCTACCTTGGGGTAAAGCTTGCTAGTAGACCATGTTTCCTTGCAACTCCTTTGGCAACTTCATGAGTAATTATTAAGTTATTTGCTGCTCTACCACAATCAGTGTACCCCAACACAATTTCAAATTGACCTTTCCCAGCTTCTGAATGTAGCTGCATGCTAGAAGGACGACAAATCAAATGTAGTAGTATAGAATACCATCGACAGTAAAGTATATGAGTTATATTCAAGTTGTGATTATGTAGAGGTGCTGAACTTTTAGCAAACAACAATCTTTAGTGTATTACGATTAATAACGAACAACCTTAATATTTTCTAATTAACATGAACAATTTTATTCCAAAGTTAGATGTTTTGTTTGAAACTAATAATGCAGCAAAACCTGGATAGCACGTGATCTCTTATTTGAAACACACACATAAAAAGAGAATGTTAGTCGTGTTAGTTTTTTTGTCTGATTCTCTTACCAAAATTGAGTTTTACTTGTTCTTGAAAAAAATAAAAGTAACCATAATTTCTTTTAATTTTTTTGAAAGAAAAATATAAAACTTTTTTATATTTGGCTAACCTCTTTCTAAGAGGAAAGGTTTTGGACATCTAGAAGACCCTTCTCATACCATAACACAATAGCATCTACAATATAGTCACTAAAGAGTTTGTTTAGGGGGAGATTTCTCCCAATAGGTTTTATATTTTTCATTATTAGTTTTTCATATGTAGGTCATTTGACTGAATCATAATAATAATATGTCTTTTTAGTATATTTTTACTTGTTACCTGAATTATCACCATCTTGATTTGCAAACTATAAACTTCCGCATGACGTCCTCTCGATTTCGAACCCAACAAGTGGCATCAGAGCTTATGGTTTAAAGGTCCAAAAGTTTGGTAAAACGAGATTAAATAGGTTCAAAGCAGTCTCAAATCAAGATGCAACCAGTTTGGCGATAGTGAAAATTTTGTGTAACTACATGTAGAGACAATTGCCAATCATATTTCAATAATCCTGCTATCACATATTTGAAAATAAAACTCACTTTTAACCTTGCAAATGGGCTCCAATATTTTTAATCCGAAAAGGGCTGATATATTTTAACTCAAAGAGGCTCAATTTTTAAAGCATGTCAAACAATAGTGATATATGAAAAATATGTGAAGAACAAAGATTATGCACAAGAAGAAGGAGGGTCAAGAATATTTTGTAGAAAATCAAGCCAAAAAGGGAAGATTTGTTAGGGTTTTTGTCTTGATTTTCTTATCAAAATTAAGTTTTACTTTTTCTTGGAAAAAAATAAAAGTAACCATAGTTACTTTTACTCTTTTTGAAAGGAAAATATAAAACTTTTTCATATTTGGCTAACTTCTTTCTAAGAGAAAAGGTTTTGGACATCTATAAATAGAAGACCTCTTCTCATACCATAGCACAATAGTATCCATAATGTAGTCATTAAAGAGTCTTGTTTAAGGGGAGATTTCTCCCAATAGGTTTTATGTTTTTCATTATTAGTTTTTGATATGTAGGTAATTTGACCGAATCATATTAATAATATGTCTTTTTAGTATACTTGTCATCTATCACCATCTTGATTTGCAAACTATAAACTTCCGCATGACGCCCTCTCGATTTCGAACCCAACAAGTCATCCCTATCAGACGCACTAATTTCAGTTCTGAAAAATTGGGCTTCCATCATCTTCTTCAAATTAAGTCTCCTATGAGGTGTTCTCATTCTCCAATTCTAATAAAATTCTTCAAATAAGTTTTTCCATCGAGGTCTTCAAATAAGTTAGCTTTAAAATTCCACAAGTGTTCTCATCTAACATACTACCGTTGTGTAGTTTATTGGTGGATTGCTTCTTGAGATGACACTAGCAATATGTATTTTTGTCATATAGCTATGCTTTGTTACTTATGACCGAAGGGTTATACAACTCAAAAGGCATTCAACTGTGATTTGGAGAAGGAAAACAAAATCGAGGAATTTAAAAGTTAAGTTTGACCAAAGTTAACAAAATGGTGAAATGAGATCAAAATTAAGTTTTGGCAGTTCTATTAGGTTTGGCAGGTGATGTTTTTTCCTCCGCTGATAGTTTACACATCTTGAGGGTCTTGAAAGTGGTTTGGACCCTTGGGTTGGTATTAGTTTCCTTAAAGTTAAGGTTTGAACACGGTCAATAATTGGTCAAGATAACCTCAGATCGGTGATTTGAGTGTTCCAATGAGTCATCTTATTTTAGGAATTATTACTATATTTGGTTCATTTTCTCGAGGGTTATAGATGAGTTTCATATAGTAAAATAAATTTTGGTAACTGTTGCATTTCCTGGTATCTGGTACAACAGTTTCATGCCAAGGAGGAAAGACAGAGAAGTGCTATCGCATAGAAGGATGGGTAGGTGTAGGTTGGTTATCACAATCATGCTTGGCCTGTGCAATTGCTCTAAACGGGTAATAGATTGTGCAGTGTTATCATGCAATCACGATATGTTAATTTTTTACATATTGGTGTAGATGCTTCCTAGAACTGCTATCACTGTCAAGGTGTTGTGGTGACAAAAAAAATATAAATTCGAGGATGAGATGATGAAACGTGGTGGGTGCACCACCTTACAAGGGACCAGGTCCCTTAAAGTCAGATGCAAACAATAAAACAATAAAGCAGTAATGAAATAACATTATGCGGGGAATTAAAGAACACAAAGATTTAACGTGGAAACCTCCTTGCTCAAGAAAGGAAAAATCACGTCTTACCCTCACAAGCACTCAAGAATCAAACTATAATCAAACTCATGATTGCAGACTCCATTTGGAACATAACCTAAAGGTTCATTAGTTTGTAACAACTCTATTACAAACTCTCCTTGACAACTCTATCAAGATCTCTCCTCACTATTGATTAACTCTAACCAATATCAACTCAGGTAACTCTATCTAAGCACTCAACAAACAAAAGGAAAGCATTACTCTTACAAGACGAGTAATTCAGTTACAGACCAAGACTTGACTCAAGAACAAACACTCTTTTAGCACACAAAAACTTGGAACTTGGGCAATATTTGAGTTTTCGCTGATTTTCCTCTTGAATAATCAAATTGCAAAAACTATGAATTAAGAAGCATTCTTTTATATTTATAGCTGGATAATGATTAGAATAGAATTCTATTAGGACAGGTTTCCTGACTGGTACACAACTCACCTGTGCAGTTTGTTACATTAACAGACAAAATTGCATAAGACATGTGACAACTGTATATTTTTATAAAGACCCAGGGACCTGGTCCCTTGTTATCAGCTGATCATCATCAAAACAAGATATAGCAATTTCCCCCCCTTTTTGATTATGACAAACCAACCACAGATCTTTTAGCATCAAAGTTCATTCAGCTCATTCAATTACAGTGATCACCACTACGGTCGATAAATGTCCCCCCTGTCACTATGCGCCATGCTTACCCCTATCACCAAGTACCAATATTCTTCTTCCTTTCAATATGTCATCATGCTTACCAACATTCAACACATGTGTCTATATTTGCACTTCAACTCCTACACCAAATACCTAGTCCCTAATACATGAATTTAGTATTCCCCCTTTTAGCATCATTGAAAAGTGATAACAATAAATAAAGAGTAAAATAAGCAAAGTTAGTTAACACATGGCCACTGGGGAAACACTAACATGATGAAAAATAAGTAAAGAAGAGACAAATGAAACACACAATAAGGATTCATTCATATGTAAAGTTAAGTTTTATTTTAGTGCAAGGTTTAAATCTTCCATAGAAAAAGCCACGCAAATCAAGAAAATTTAAATAGGTAAAGGACTTGGGAAGAGGGTTTGGAGAAGTAGAGTATCTTATTATTTTCTGCAGCATGATAGTGTAACAATTCCTTGGTTAGCTGCTTTGACAGTGTAACCTCATCAGTTAGAGTTGAAACTCTCTTCTTTAGTTCAATTAGTTCTAAGCTCTTAAGAGACACTTGGCTCCTCATTAGAAATATGCTAAATTGTCATTTGTAATTTGCTAATCTCTGCATCCTTAGTAGCTGTGTTGAGCTTCAATTTCTCTATTTCTTTCCTGAGCTCTTCTTGAGAGACAGTTCCTGATTTATTTTCGACATACTCAGTTTTGATTAGAGTTTTCATACCTAATAGTTGTATTACAGTTCTAGGAGTTCCATTTTCATAGACAATACCAAAATGATCAAACACTCTGTTCAACCGGTATTCATAATGCATGCCATGTTTTCCATTTTTCCCATGAACAACTTTATGTATGTGCTCCATCATCAAAGAAAGTAAATTAATGAACTTAAAACTTCTAAAACACTCCATCACATACTAATAATTAGCTAAAGAAATATTCCTCTTTTGTGATCTAGACAAAATCACTTTGTTAACAAAATAAAAGACTAACTGTAACTTACTTTTGAGTGATTTCCTATTTACTGTAGCCACAAATTTTCCTTTAATCTTTGATGCATTTCCATAAACTTTATTGAGAGTTGTTGTTTGAGACAGTCCTCACACTACTGATAGGAACATCCAGAATTCCCCCAAGTAATACAACATCTAGATTTAGCTTCTTTCCTTGAACTATAGTAGTCATCTTTAGTCTGTCTTAAAAAAATTCCAATGTGGAATAGAATTCCCTGACTACCTCATCAAAGACTGTGGAAATGGGTCCTTTCATAATATGGATCCATTTATGATGTTTAACAAGTTCAACTAATTCTATCATGCCTGATTTTGTTAATATACTTGAGACAAAAACACTCTCAGTCAATACTTTTTGATTTCTCAAGAACTTATTTCTAACTTCCTTGTCCACAAGTTGTTTCTAACTTCCTTGGCCACAAGCTTACTTTCTTCCTCCCATTTCCTTCTAGTAGAAGTAATAATAGATTCTCTCCGATCATTTTTCTCTTATTGGGACCAGGTCCCCCGAAAGTCTGCTGCTTTATAGTAGGACTCCTATATTTCACTCTAGAACTTCTTGTTTTTATACTGACATCTTGTGTCTTAGGACCAAACAGACTCCTTTTTGGGTTATTTGATAGCAAAATGAGCTTTTCAACAACCTAATTATCACTTGTCATTACACTGTTAAGAAGGTTATGTGTTCTGGGGCATAAATCTTCATCAACGAGTTGAGTGAAGAAGGAATCTCGCTTTGAAAAGATAAGATAACTTAACTTGGTAGACTCTTTGAATGAAAGGAGATTCTCAGACAACATGACTTCAGGAAGAAGTTCATCTATTTTCTTAGGGATTTCATTCACATGAGGTTCATCCAGGGAGGTGGCAGGGAATACTGGTTCAGTCATGTCTTGTCCTAACAAGGATGTAAAGGATGAAGTGGTCTTGGAGTTCTAAATAAGGTTTTAAATTCTAAGGACATGACTATTTCAGATTGGATGCTCCTTTGAAAGGATAAAAGACCACAGATCTTAAAAAGGCATTAGGGAAATATATTCACACAATGATGAGCTTTTGCAAGAGTGATATGAGTTTTATTTCAATTTTGGGGTGACTTATATTTCCTTTTGGATAAGACCAAATTCTAACACAGAAAGAGAAGACGCAACTTTTTCTGACAGAACATAAAAATACACATTCACTATACTAACCTAAGAGATGGGACCAAGTCCCTCTGTTTCTTTAGTGAATCCTTAAATTTGTTTCTGTCTTAACTATTTTCTTCTAAAGTTATTCCCATACATGTATACCTGCAAAGGTATGGTATTGACTTAGACCAAAAAGTACATACTTTATCAAGAATATCTGTTTCCTGATCATAGCCAATTGTTAGGGAGAAAAACTGATTCATCTCGTAGGTTAGTTATTTTGATCAACCCCAGCCTCAACCTATTCTTCACAAATTCTTCCTTTTGAAGAGCCTTAGTAACGATGTTTGCTATCTAATCTCCAGTCTTGCAAATATTTATGCAAATAGCTCCTTTCTCAACATTGTCTCTTACAAAATGATGTCTTAAATCAATATGATTGGTCCTCTTATGCTGCATTAGATTCTTAGCCATATTAAGAGCACTTGTACTGTCACACATTAGAGGGATAGTGTTAGAGACAATCCAAAAATCCTTCAGTTGTTATTTGATCTATAACAATTGAGCACAATAAGAAGTTGCATCCACATATTCAGCTTCAGCAGTAGATAAAGCAACTGAGTTCTGCTTCTTATAACCCCATGAGATAAAGGAAGAACCTAGAAAATAATCCATTCTCGAGGTGCTTTTTTTATCCACCAAATATCCAGCATAATCAAAATCAGCATATCCTATCAGATCAAAACTGTCTTCAGACGGATAGTACCGGACCAGGTCCACTGTCCCTTTTAGATACTTGAGAAATCTTTTTGCAGCTTTCAAATGAGACTCCTTTGGGAAATCCTCAAATCTGTACATATTCCCACACTAAATACAATATTTGGTATACTTGTAGTGAGATATAGTAAGGATCCAATAATCCCTCTATACACGGTCTCTTTAACTAAAAGACCAAATTCACCATTATCTATCTTTGAACTGGTTCCAACTGAAGTTTTAATTGGCTTGGCATCTTTCATATTATATTTCTTCACTAGCTCTTTGATGTACTTCTTTTGATAAATCATTATCCCTTGAGAAGTTTTCTTGATCTGCAGGCCTAGGAAGAAACTCAATTCACCCATTATGCTCATTTAAAATTCACTCCCCATTAGCTTTGCAAACTCTTCACATAGTGATTCAAAAGTAGCTCTAAAGATTATGTCATCAACATATATCTGAACAATTAGTAAGTTGCTACCTCTAGACTTTAGAAAGAGAGTATTGTCAATTTTTTTCCTTTTAAAGCCATTTTCTAGAAAAAAATTTGAAAGTCTCTCACACCTAGACCTTGGTGCTTGCTTCAAACCATAAAGAGTTTTGTCCAATTTAAGCACATGATAAACAAAATTTGCATCTTCAAAACCTGGAGGTTGCTTGACATAGACTTCTTCCTTCAAAATTCCATTTAGAAAAGCACTTTTGACATCTATTTGGAAGAGTTTGAACCCCATGTAGGCAACAAATGAAATAAGAATTCTGATACCCTCTATCCTTGCTACAGGGGCAAATGTCTCATCATAGTTAATTCCTTCTTTTTGGTTATAACCTTAAACAACCCATCTTGCTTTATTTTTATTGATAGATCCATGCTCATCGTGTTTGTTTCTATACACCCATTTGATCTCAATAATTATTCTATAAATAGGTTAGGGATCAGGTGCCAGACTTTACTTTTTTAAAATTGTGGAAGCTCTTTCTGTATTACATTGATCCAGTTAGCATCTTTCAAAGCTTCTTTCATATTTTTAGGCTCAATTTAGGAGAAGAATGCCGAGAATGCCATGAAATTACTGGGTTGGGCTCTTGTTTAGAATCTATATTCCAAAGGTTTAGACAGATTCTCAAGCAGGTGCAAAGATTGGTGCCTCCAGTTTGACCTTCTGAGATAAGTTCCACTGGGACCAAGTCCCTGAGGATATTGACTGGATCCTTGTTGATATTCTTCAACTGGAGCAAGGGTCTGTAAGTGAGATCCTGGATCACCATTATCTTCAATATTCCCAACTGAACCATTTAGTCCTTGATCATCATCTCCGATAAATCATCCTTTTGAATAGAAATGAGTTCTTCAATATCAGAATCTTCATTATCACCTGAAGTCATAAGCTTTCCTGACACATCAAAGACTATATGAATACTTTCTTTCACACACAGGAAACTTTTATTAAAAACTTTGTATGCTTTGCTTATTGATAAGTAGCCCACAAATGTTGCTTCATAACTTTTGGAGTCAAACTTTCCTAGGTCATTCTTTCCATTGTTTAGCAAAAATCACTTGCACCCAAAAGGTCTGAAGTAGTCAAGCTTAGGCTTTCTATTGAACACAAACTCATATGGTGTCTTGTTTAGGTAAGATCTAATTAAACACCTGTTTGTCACATAAAAGGTAGTATTCATAGCTTCAGCCTAAAATCTCTTTGGAATCCCACTTCAATTGGCATAGTTCTGGAAATCTCTATAAGGGTTCTGTTCTTTCTTTCAACAGCTTTATTTTGCTGAAGAGTCCTAGGAGTAGAGAAGTTGTGAATGATTCCATGCTAAGCACAAAATCCTGCAACTTGGGAGTTCTCAAATTCAGTTCCATGATTAGATCTGAATTCGGTAATCTTACAATTCAGCTTCATTTGAATTTGCTTGGCAAGAGTTACCAGAACCTCATAGGTTTCTACCTTGGTTCTCAGGAACATTGTCCAGGTGAATCTGGAGTAGTCATCCATAATGACAGACACATACTTCTTTCTTCCTCTACTTTGGACTTTAACAGGTCCACATAGATCCATATGCAGTATCTCAAGGGGTCTAAAAGTACTCACCTGCTTTTTCAGCTTAAAGGAAGACCTAGTTTGTTTGCCCATAACACAAGCATTATAAACCTTATTATCTAAAAATTTCCACTTTGGCATGCCACGGACCACGTCCTTTGAAATCAACTTGTTCAACAAAGTGGAACTCACATGTCCTAGCCTTTCACTTTGAACACTTAAGCAAGTTAATTCTACATCAGCTACAGACTCTAAATTAGCCACATACATATTTTTAAACCATTTATCTTTGAGAATAACTCTTCCAGACTTTAAGCTTGACACAATACATCCATCTGATGAGAACTTCACCTCATTACCTTTATCATAGATTTGAGAAATACTTAGAAGACTGTACTTGATGACAATCACATAATATACATCTTCTATTGCTTGATCAGGTGATTTTCCAATCTTTCCCACACCATGAATATAACCCTTTTCACTATTTCTAAAATAAACACTGCTACCTTGAAGTGTCTTGAGAGAGAGAAAGCAGTCAGTTTTTCCAATCATATGCTTTGAACATCCACTATCCATGAACCAGTTCTGACTGCATTTCTTTTCTCCTACCTATAAACATAGTCATTTGTTAGATTTTGGAACCCAAAAAGAAAACACAGGTGTGACCAAATCTTTCTTAGCCTATATAGGTAGAAAGTTCTTCATATTTTTCAAGGGCATGGAACCCTTAGGATAATAATTTTCCTACTGGATGTATTTACAACGGCTTATTCTAGCTTTAAGCCAATATTGATAGTTTTCCTTCAAGTGTACATCTCTTCCATAATGAGTACATAGAGGTTTATGGACCCTGTTTCTAATACCATGAACATCTTTCCCTTGATACCTAAGTGATTGGGTTTTTTTACTAATATCCAAGGAATTTACCATTATTGACACCTTGACCAGTTAAATTAGAATGGATTTGAGAGGATATGGTCTATTTTAGTGCTTTGTTAAGTTCTTCTCTTATACGGACCGGGTCCCTTTCTAATTCTTCATTCTTATGGAGTGCAGTCATAAGATGTTTTTAGAATCCCTCAACTTTTATTCAAGATAAATTTGAAGCCTTAAGATTTCTTTCTTCCCTTTACCATCAGAATCATCCACTTTCTTCAGTTGATTCATTAAACTCAGATTTTTAGATTTCAACTTAGTAAATTGTTCTTCTATTTTAGATATCTGGAGAGTTAAGGTAATTAATTCAAGCTTTTGATTTTCTACGTTCTCTTCTAACACATTTTTCTCAATAGTTAGTCACACACAGAATCAATCAACACATTTGCAAGTTCCTTTATCTTCTTAGCAGAGTAGTTATCTAAGTTTTCCTTAATGTCAAAGAGAGTTACTTCATTTTCTTCTTGATCTTATGCGTTTTCCATAAGAGCAAATAAGGAATCATAGATGAATTCACTATATTCCATAGCTAGAATAGACACATCTTTAGATTTCTTAGCTTCATTAGATTCACTGGAGGAGTCTCCCCAGACTGCTAAGGCCTGCTACACTACACAATTAGCTGCAACCTTTCTTCTAGATTTTACAGGGACCTAGTCCCTGTTCTTTATTTTGTCACCTCCAGTCTTGAGATATTCTTAATAATCTATTTTATGAATTAGACAGTCCTTAATGAAATGCTTAGGACTTCCATATTTGTGACAAACTTCAACAGTTCCTCTTTTTTTGCTGCTACTTTTTTTTCTTTGAAACTGACCACTTTTCTTTATAGCTCTAACATTCCTTTAAAATAGGCAACATCAGTGTCCTCCTCACTTTAATTAGACTTTGAAGCCTTTAATGCTAGAGATTTTTCTTTTCTTGCTTCCTTCTTCTCTTTCCCTTACTGCTTCTTGAGTTCACGAGTTTTCAAATTACCAATAAGTTCATCCATTATAAGAGTTTTCAAGTTTCTTGCCTTAATGATAACATCTACTTTGCTTTCCTAAGATTTAAGAAGAACTCCCAGAATTTTTTGCTTATTTATACAAAGGAATAATTTCTCCTAAATAGTGCAACTCATTGGTGATTAAAGTGAATCTAGTATGTATCTCTTGTATAGTTTTTCTTTCTTTTATGGTAAAGGTTTCATCCTGAGTAGTCAGCATATTAACTTTTGAATCCTTCACATCAGTAGTTACTTCATGAGCAGTCCTCAAGCAATACCAGATTTCCTTAGCATTTTCACAAGAAAAAATCCTATTATATTCATCAGGTCTTATGCCACAGAAAAGAAATTTCTTTGCCTTGTAATTCTTCTTAACTTTCTTTCAATCTTCATCATCAAACTCTCTCCTAGTTTTTACAACCATCCTTGTTATGTCTCCTTATTTGACCTCTCTAACAGGCACATACGGACCATCAAGTATTACATCCATCAGCTCACTTTCTTCAGTCATAATGAAGTTATACATCCTGATTTTCCACCACCTATAGTACTACCCATTAAAGTTGGGTGGTGGTAGATTGCCCTTATTCCAGATTAGGTGAAGCAACCATGATCAATAAATCACTCTAGATATAAACCTTTTAGAGTGTCCTTTCTCTGATACCAATTGATGAAACATGGGGGTGCACCACCTTACAAGGGACTAGGTCCCTTAAAGTCAGACACAAGCAATAAAATAGTAAAGTAGTAAGGAAAAAACACTTTGCAGGAAATTAAATAACACTAAGATTTAATGTGGAAACCTACTTGCTCAAGGGAGAAAAAACCATGGCTTGCCCTCACAAGTACTCAAGGATCCACTATAATCAAACTCTTGATTACAGACCCTATTTGGAACCTAACTCTAAGATCCACTAACTTGTAACAACTCTATTATAAACTCTCCTTGACAACTCTGTCAAGATCTCTCCTCAATATCAATTAACTCTAACCAATATCAGCTCAGGTAACTCTACCTAAGCATTTAACAAACAAAAAAAAATTATTAATCCTATAAGACGAGTAATTTAATTATAGACCAAGACTTGACTCAAGAACAAACACTCTCTCAGCACACATATACTTGGAACTTGAGTAATATTTGAGTTTTTACTGATTTTCCTATTGAATAAACAGATTGCAAAAAATCTGAATTGAGAAACATTTTTTTCTATTTATAGCTGGATAATAATTAATGTAGAATTTCTGTTGGGCCAGGTGTCCTGACCAGTACACAGCTCACATGTGCAGTTTATTACACTAACAGACAAAACTGCACAGGACTTATGATAGCTGTATGTTTCCATGAAGACCCAGGGACCTGTTCCCTTGTTGTCAGCTGATCGTCATCAAAACAAATATATCATAAAAATTTATTTCACCAATTTAACATTCTAAAGCTCAGATTGAGATGATATTTAGGCTATTAACTCATTTTTAAGGGATGGTATGATTCTAACTATAATTCTAGTATTTCCCTATCATTCTATTTTTCATTTTGCATTTTATTTAAGTAACATTTATCACCTTAAAATTTTTTATAATGGTTTAGTAGTTATTTATGCCCTGGTAATATTATAATTAGAGCAGGTTGACCTTTAAAAATAATGAGAATCATTTGGGAAGTATCATGGTGTTTAGGTAGGAAACTCCATTAACAATGGCTCATGCTCTACATTTTAGGGACCATGCATTGGGACACCTGCCATGACTGAGAACTATCTCTAGAGGGAAAACTTCCACAGCCTAGCATGCTAGATAGTGTGCCACTTCATAGGTGTGCCTAGCAGCGTGCCACGAGGATTAATTGGCCTTGTGCAAGTCTCGGCCCTCCCAGATGATGTTCTTTTTTCTTCCTTTTTAATGAGGGTCTTTTGGTCTTTCACCCTCATATAAGCCTCCATAGCGTGATTTTTACCCCTTATAATACCTAAGAGTTAGAAAAAGATCATTGATCTTTCTCTTCTCTTCCTCTCCAATTCCATGAAAACAAAAGTTCTCTTCAAGGTCAAGCTTAAGGGTTTTCAAGTAAAATTCATCCAAGTTCTTCCTTAAGGATTATCATCCATTTGAGGTATTTACAAATTTAGTGAAAAAACACTTGCATCCTCATGCCATGATCTCGATGAATAGAAGTTTAAAGTTAGGGTTTAAAACCCATATCTATAGTTTTATTTACTCTATTTTCCATATTGATTTTATTGATGTTAACATTGAAAAGATGTAGTAAGATATGAAATTTGACATCTTTCTCAACTTTTGATATTAGAGTATGTGTTTAAATGGGTTATGGATTAAGGAAATTTGCTTTGTAATTCTCTCCAAATTAAAGTTTAAGATATATTTTTGTCAAATTTCCTTGTATTTATGTTTAAACACATGTTTTGAAGAATACTTAGTCATTATAAAGTCCATAGACTCAGAGAAGAATCAATTTTGAGCAAAGTATCATGCTATGATTTCAGACAGATTTCACATAATACATTTTATGAGCATATAAGACTATTATGATAGTTTTGGGAGGATTATTTGGAATTGAGAGGACATGGATTTGGAGAACATATGTCCTGTAACTACATTTTCATAGGATTAAGGACCATCCACAAGTCGTGTGGCTCCTCTTAGCCTGAGATTTTCATTAGTGATTCCATACATGGATAGGTAGGTTCTACACCCTGGCTAGGTATAGGGCATCCCTCCATAGGCAGACCCACGTGGTGCCTCGAGGGTGCACGTGCACCCGGTAACTTTTTAATTTTTTTTTATATATATACATATATATATCCTACTAAAGTGTTAATATATTTAATTGTGCACCATTAGTAATAAAACTTGTGTGGGTGCATTGGTTTGGAACTCAAATGCTGATGCCCTTCTGTCCTGACGTCGCGTGTTCGATTCCTGATGGAATCTCTTAATTTTTTCATTTTACTTCTTCTTTATATATTTAAATGCCACCAGCTAGGCAACCACCTCATCTCACCCCACCCCTCCTTAATTAATATATACTGCTGGACACTACAATTTACAAATTAATAGTACTCAAATAAAGAGAAAGGAGCAATTTTCCATTTGATGCTAATAGGTACACATTTTTTCCTTTCATTTTTCTTTAATTTTTTTATTCAAGTTTTGGTAATGTTAATTGCTTTTAATATTTACTTGTTTCTTGAGAGTTAGTGTGTAAATATTTTTTTCTTGCTTCTATTTAAGTTCATGGGATTTGATTAAAAATAAATAAATAATTATTTTTACTTATATTGTTGATGAATTTTTTATTTTTAGGAATTTGTTATTGATTCTTGTGAATTGAAATAGATAGATATTATTCTCCTTAACCAAGTTCTAGTTTTAAAGACAATTCTCATCACCTTAGCAAAAGCAAAAAAGGGCAAAAAAAGCTTCAAGATCCATTATTTTTAAGCACAAATACTACTAGAAATTAACCCTATGGTGACGGTTGCAAAACCGTTGCAATAGACAAAAAAACTGTTGCCATAGCTCTACCGCAACAGTTCAGTAAGCGTCCCATAGGTGGGCGTTGCGATATGTTTATGGCAACAGTTTATGCGACGATTGTCCAAACCGCCTCCATAGGTCGACCTATTGCGACGGTTTCTGACAACCGTCGCCATAGATTGACCTATTGCGATGATTATTTTTTGACTTATTGCGACGCCTAGTTTCATCTATTGCAACAGTTACTAACAGTTGTAATAACATCTATTGCGACACTTTTGTTATTCTGTTGCAACGCTTTTTGAATATCTATTACAACTATTTCATTACCTATTGCAACACCTATTTTCATCTATTGCAACACTTTTTTTATTCTGTTGCAATGCTTTTTGACTACCTATTGCAATGATTTATTGATCTATTGCAACAATTATTGCCACATGTTATTAAATTAAAATAATTTATATAAATAGTCACTTGTATTAATATAAATTTTTATTTACATACATAAGTAATAAATTATAACACAACATATGCACATCACAAAACAAAATCATTCATTAATAATCTCATAATTCAAGTTGAACTTTAATACATGGTTAAAATCTCACTATCAGACTTAATCCTCAGAATGGACTGGTGTACAGTCTAATCTCTATTTCTCACCCACTCATAAAAGAGGACTGTTGGTCACTCCATATAAGCTTTAATAGTAAAAATTAGCAAAAAGACAGCAGCCAGAAGAATCTCCCTTGTTCTATAATCATCACATTCTTAACATAAAATGGTAATTATCCCTATCTGTTCTCCATATTTTTCTCCAAACATTGCATTTGCCCCAACTATTTTTGCATCAGTCAAAGACATGACTTTTGTTTCTAGAATTATGCTATTAACGATCCATTGGTTGACCAAACCTTTAATTTCTACGAGTTCCTTGTCTAGAACAGGTTGATAGAAGTTAAAGTCAAATCTAAGATGATCAAAAGTAACCATTGATCATGCTTGAGATGTTTCCTGACCAATTACTCTTTTGAGTGCTGATTGAAGTAAATTAGAAGCTGTATGGTGAACCTAAAAAGAAGCACAACATAAGAATAAATAAACTTATTAGACTAAAAATTTGTTGGCGACAAACAGGGTGCAGTCTCAGTTCCCTGAGCGTTTAATAATGCATCTGCCAGCATCTGTTCAAGAAGTTTTTCTCCCCTTTCTATAGTCAAGACAAAACTATATTGGTGCTTAGTTCAATTACTTTTTTGGCAAGAATTGGCAAAAATGCTCCTTGAAGATCACCCATTCCATCTCCTTTTACACCAAATAACCTGCTTGTTCTGACAACCCTTCTAATGAGGCGATGTACCACATATCCCATTCCAATATTTGATGGGTTGACACCATCAGATATCAGATAAATAACTACACATGTATGATCTCCAATTATCTGGATTGATCATAATTAGAAGGCTTTCAACACATTGGAAGGTAAATCAGTTCAAAAATTAAAAACTTGTACAAATATTATGATTTTTCAGTTGTAACGTACTTTAAGCTTTATTTTTGTAGAATCATACACGAGAGCATATGAGACAATTTCTAATTCTATAGCTTTCTCTAATGATGGGAAACATTAAGTCGGTTTTGTAATTGTTGGGAACCTATGAAAATGAAGAGAACCTTTACATTAATCCTTTTTTTGGATTCGTTTCGGGGGGAGGTAGGTTGACTAGATTTTGATACCTTGAAAATAGTATATGAGGCAAAATTATCATAAATCCAAATTATGGGAGGTTTTCTTTGCCACAAAACCCAGTAGGAAAAGAAAAGAGAGATCCGATACCTAATTTTTTCCTATATTCATTCAGAAATGTTGTTATCTCCCGATTACCTTCTGCAAAATCCTGGCCACACGCTCTAACCAAGTCCAGTATCTATATTCTTTTTATTTAAAAGATCAATCGAACCATTATCCTTCTTATTATATTGCATAAAAACAAAGTTGCAGAACTCTATAAATCTCGTATCATCACCAAGATCCTGATATTTAGACAATAGAGTTAGACAGAATGAAGAGTAGCAAATAAAAAAGCAAAATAGAAGGAAAAACAAAAAGAAAGGATATTGTGTAACCACCTCACCTGAACATGAAATGAAAATGAAAGAGTAAAAGTGCATGTTAAATATGTCATATTTACAACATTGGAAGTGCCCCTCTCAGGATGGAAATAATAATAAAGGTCAAAGCATGGACCACAGCTACCAGTAACTCCACTTGTCCAAAAGTTTTTAACAAATAGCCAAGTTAAAAAATGACAGACTATACTAAAGCTTCTGCTATGCGCAGGGTCCAAAATGACAGACTATATATAGATCAAATTTAAAGGGTTAAAAGAAAGCAACTAACCAGATTCTTGATGATCATAATGATGATGAGTAGTAGTTGTAGGACTACAAGAGTGACTCCAATGAGTAAATTCCTCCATAGGAGAAGCAGAAAGTAAAAAACAATCAAAAGAGAGCATATCAGGCTCCTATACCTGCTCAATTTGCCAACAAGTTGAATCAGGTAAACTTATCATAGGATTAACGTTACTACTACTAATTTCCAACTCCATTTCACCCAACTCAACTTCTTCATGTTGCTCCAACATCTTAATTAATTACAACTACTAGTCACTAACTTAACCAAAACAAACAAATTAAGCTAAGAATAAGAAATTTCTATTGGAATGTCATATACTTATACACTAACATCCCCACCCACTATATACAATGAATTTTCTAAAGGACCAAACAGTTCAGTTTCATGTGGGGGGGGGTCTAATACTTTACATATCATTGAAATCTTTCCTTCTTGACAGTTATGACATTATTTTAACTTTAAGGTGGCAGCTAAAGTTAAAATAGAAATGCATGACAAACGAGACCTTGAATTAACACTAAATTACTCTGAGCCATCTGAATAACCAAATTAAATAAATTCTATTTTATCATCTGAAGGGCCAAAAGATAAAGGAACTAAACCAATGATGGCCAACAAGTTAATTCACAATCAATAATTAATAAAATTTTTTGCCTCACTAAGGAATAATCATCCAACGATATCCCTCTAGCAGCATTATCCATGTATAACTAATGAATCACTTCACCTAGACCACTTGAATCCACATAACAAGAATCATTCCAAATATTTATATAAACTGTATCTGTGATATGCTAAGCTTGAGATTTATGAGAAAAAAATAGAGTTTTGACATAACTTCTAGAATCTTGAGTCAGAGGAATCAACATACCAATTGAAGGGACTGCTTATGAACACATTGTAGGACATGCGTCCAACACCTCAAAACTTCTGGTATATCAACAGTAGGATGGCCTCTTGCAATTCTCTCATAAACTCAAGAAAATGTGTTATCGTTTACTTGGATATGAGAAATAATCTAAACTCTTTAAAAAATTTTCTCTATTCATATATGCTTGTGATCTTCCATCTTGGTCTTTATTATCTTGATGTAAAAAAGCCATATCAAGTGATGGAGCTACAGGGCTTTGATCCATAACTGTGAGCAAAGCTGAGCCAGAGATATGATACCTAAATGGCAAAAGTAAACAAAATCGTATGAAGGCAACGCCAAACCCATGAGAATATGAAAAATGATCTTACCTAAGATCACATTTTAGAGATAGAATAGCATCCGCTATTCTAGAAGGAAAATGTTGCACGAAGAGTACAACCAAAAGAAAACATTCTGCATCACCAACTTTCATAGTGTCAGTTGGTTGCGGAAGAGTACACACAGAAAGGACAACTTTCACCACAAAAATTGCAATTAAGTACGTGGTATATCAATTAAAGAAGAAACCAAGAGAAATAAAAAAGTAGAAATAAAGAAGATAAATTGGTTGATAAAGATTTTGAAGCTTCACACATGAGATGAATTACCTGGATGTGAAGGATAGTATCCCGACTGTATATGACATCAAATGTATCATCAGGATATGTTTTCATGGTGCATCAGGGGTGAAGTCGAGACATGTGGCTCCATGTATCATCAAGTTTGGATTAAGTGAAAAGGGGAGATGTAAATATTTTTAAATGCTTCCAAAATTGAACTAAATGGAAAAAGGATATCAGTTTACCTATCTTTCAACTATACAGATGCTGGGAAGTAAACGATCAACACTTTACTGTAAGATCCTAAATCAGTCAGGTTATTTTTCATTATCTGTCCCTTCCTTTTCGGTATGAGATTGAATGAGACCTCTCATAAAGCCCTTTATCCCGAATTGATATCCGTGATTGATCTGCTTTCTTACAAACACAGATTAAAAACTTTACTTGTTGCAAGATCCCAAGATGAACCAGCCAGCAGACATTACCTTTACACTCACCAAGTGACATTACTTAGACTTCCCCTCAATTTCCTCTAATTCCTAGTTTACCATTGGTATCTGTGACATAAATTTATAAATATGGGTTGGACAAATAGTCTAAGATAAGCTCTGTCCACATGAAAATCTATTTTTTAAGAGAGGTGCTAGTCTACTATAGTAAAACAAGAAGAAAAGAAAGATATTTTTGGTATATATGTAAAATAACATATATAAACATCATCTATACCTTACTGATATTGGAAAGTTAATATGTTATATTTACCAAAGCATGAAAAAGAAAGTTAAAAGGTATTGTGACATTCAATAAGAGGATTTCCCGTCCCAAAGGTTAATCTTAACATCTTTGTTTCATAAATGTTCTTTCACAATTTATATTTCACTAGAAAGGATTAAATAAGTTGGAGAACCTAACACAACTTAAAAATTGAGTAAATTGGAGCTCCAAAGTTTACAGGGTTGTCTATTTGGAATAGAAAACATACCTCAAATTCGAGATCTGTAATAAACCAAGGAAGAAGATCCAACAGTTAAGAAGAAAACCTTTTATAATTAACAAAGATGCATACAATTGGCAAAGCTTAGCATCGAATCCCTCACAAGCTCATATTATGCATCTGCAAATTGCGTACAATTCTTATTGATGCTAGGGAAAAATTAGCGACCACTCTACTATTTGAGGAATAAAATAAGAGTTAATTATTCACAAGCTCGTAGTTGGTGTTTGTCGGTAATGGAGAGTGAGTAGTAGGTGTTTGTCGGCAATGGGAGAACAACAATAATAACATACCCAGTAATTCCTACATAGTAGGGTTTGGAGAGGGTAGAGTGTACACAGACCCTACCACTACCTCAGATAAAGTAGAGAGGCTATTTTTGATAGACCCCCGGCTTAGAACCAATAACAATATCACAAAGACAAAAGCTAAATGCAAAATAAACTAACACTGCTAGCCACGAGATAATACTGCAACCACAAGATAAAATAAGAATTGTCTAAATCAAAATCATAGACATCATACAGCCCCACGAATAAAAACTACAGACACTCAACCATTCCAATTTCGCCAAAAAGCACACACGAAGTGAAATGTTGCAATTGAAGCACTTGATAGACAAATGAATTATAATCTTTTTATCATTAAAACCTAAGTTCTCCGCAGTATGAAATTTCAACGCTTTTGACTTAATCAGCTCAAAGCAGCAAAGACACCAACTTTGGTGATTAAATCAAGTACCATAAACATTCATATTGTCAGAAATCAAATAAATAATCTTTACAATGTCTCATAATCCCTACATTGATGTAAAAAACACTCTAGACTCCCCGAAAAATATGAAAAGAAAAAAGTTATCTAAAGTGGACAAAACACTTGTATACTACACCTCAGAAAAAGCTTATTCCAAATAACTTACACCAAAAAGCCATAATTTTTCAAACAAAATCTAACAAACTCAACCTTTACATCTTATTCAACTGATTAAAAGTTAAAAATTACAGATCTGAGAAGAAAATCAAGTGGGGTTTTTAGTTTGTATTTTTAGTACCTCAGCAACAAGGTATTCAAGAACCTTGCAGGTGAAGTTTGTGTTTTATCCGATGGCGCAGAGGTTATTGGCTATTGCTGGTGTCGCAGCAGCGCTGGTCAACGATTCTCCGGTGGCTTAGGTGACTAATGGTTGATGGCTGTTCTAGTGGTTCACCAGCCGTGTGGCCAGTGTTGGCTGATTGATGACTGTTTCATTTTACTTAGAGAAAAATAGAAGGGAGAGAAAAGAGAGAAGGAGGAGGTCAGATGCGATTATTTTCTCGTCAAAGGGAGAGAGAGAGTGAATTAAGAACATTTTATTTTTAAAATGTTTGACAGATTTTGTGAAAAAAGAGAGAGGGAAAAACTGAAAATTGATGCAATAGCTTTTATTTTTCATTTAAGTGTTGCCATAGGTGACTTATGGCAACGGTTCAAGTAACCGTTGCTACAAGCTACCCTATTGCAACGGTTATCCATCAATAGAACTGGTTGTAGAGCTACTAGAACAATTTTTTTTGCGACAGTTTGAACCATTGCAATAGACCATCTGTCGCAATGCTTTTACAACCATCGCCAAAAAGTCCGTTGCCATAGACCCAATTTTTAGTAGTGAAATTACAAATAAAGCGTGAGATTTAACAAAAAAAGGCATAAAGGAGAAAAAATATATATAAACATATGTCTAGTTCAAGACTAATAATATAAGCATGAATGAAAAATATATGAACACAAAATTTTTTTTTGATTAAGTGAAATATAATTGTTTAGTGTTCGTATCTCCAGAAAAGCCTTATTAACAAGGGTAAATATATCTTATAAATTAGAACCTAAACTGCACATTAAACGAGGCGAGCGATCAACACAAATTTGAGTCTTTATTCAGAACTTATGCGTGCCTTTGACAATACTGATGCACCCCCAGACTTCAAATCCTGAGTTCGCCTCTGCATCCCTCCTAATTGGGATTATACATTGAAAATCATGAGATTACATGGTGTATGTCAGGTGTATGTCAGTTGTAAGAAACTTCTCAAATATGAAAATGTAATTATTTTTAAGAAATATTATCTTGGCGTGGAACCTCTTATTTCAAGAAAAGTCTTTTGACAATGTTTTCTTTTAGATTTATTATTTAGTTCAGCTTATGATTTCAGATAGTCAGTTCTTCTTATGATTCAGTTATTTAGCCAACCAGTTATTCAAATTCAGTTACTCAATTACTATGTGTTAGTTAATCAATTTTAGTACACGTTTTTGTTTTCATATTATAGAGTAATTATTCTATCAGCTTATTTTGATGTTTTAAATAATCATCTCATATCACCTGTCTCAATTTTGACTCTAATCATTACGTTACTATTTATACGTTAATATACTTAGTTGTTTAGTTTTTTTTAAGTATTGTGTTACTATTACATTTAATTTTAATCTTGCGCACTAACACTATGCTCCTCATCTTGTTCTACATCTTTTCATGATCTATATTCCGTGCTAAGACTCTGGCACACAGTCAAATATATTGTTAGCCCTGCACATTCAACTCGTGGTGAGTCCTTATTGCATCCAAAGGACCTAGATATGGGCATCGATTGCAATTCTATCGGCAGTCAGTTTTATTGCATAAAGGTTGTTTGGGCCTTGTCCGAAAGAACATTATTTAGTATGAACTAAAAGATTCATAGATAGATAGTAAGTCAGTTTAGCTCAGTTGTAATAAATTTTTAAGTGACTCTTTCTCTTAGTTAATAAAATCATATTGTATTTTACTTCAAAGTTTTAGCCCATGTTTTAGTTTCATTGTTATCTTTTAGTACATTGTTTATGTTTCATGTCAGGCCAACTGGTTCTCTCGGGCCACTTGTGGTCGATGGCAAGTATGATAAACTCGATATTAGTATACGGAGTTCAAGTCTCCTATGGAGTCTATGAAGCTGCATATTTAAGGTCTTTAGGGCCCACTTCTATAAATGAGGGACTGCAAATATTTGAATAGAGTTTTCATTCTTTAATACTCTAGATTATGCAATAGAGATGTCCCCTAAGAAACTTATGTAGATTCATATATTGCTCTAAATTTCTCTGACTATGCCTCATCTTCAAGATGGTAGAAGTAGAAATCTCATATAGAAGTAGAAATCTCATACTCCTACTGATATGGTGCTCTTACATAGAGCCATAAAAAATTTAATACACTACACAAGGGCTTGAGTAGAGCCCATTAATGCATTCAAAACTTTTTACTTCTAACGTGTAAACCCTTATCTAAATAAATCATATGTTTGAGTCATAGTAAGATGTGTATTTGGATCCTTCTCTAAACCTTATTGTAGTTAATATCATTAAAGGGAAATTATGTCGCAGAACACTTGGGGAGTGTTATCACTAAAATGATAGTGTGATTTTGGATGTTATAAACCATAAGTAGTAGAATGATCTCATATTTTGAGGTATAAAGGTAGAAGTATAGTGACCAGAAAGATGGAGATAGTGGTTGATTAGGGTATATAACTAGAGTAATATATCCATTAAGTTAGTAATGTGGTGATCTGTTCGTAGGTGTCATGGCACTTATACAAATAAAGAGTTTCTCATTAAAATGACTAAGAGTATATCATTGATATAGTAAGCATCACGTTTACGTTGTCGATAAAAAGATAGAGTGGTTAAGAATTGGCCGACTTAGATGACACCTTAACGAGTCAAAGAGAGGATCCATGATGTTTAAAAGGTCATGAGCCTAGTTTAGTAAAAGAGATGTGTAATCTAGGAGAAGGAACAGTAGTACTATTAAGACAAAGAATTTTCTTATAAACTGAAGATAAATAGGAGGTGACTTTAAGGTTGATCAATATTTTTGTCACAAATTTTCAATGTACTAGTGTGTCTTGTTTATCTTGTAGTTGTAATTTTGTGTAGTATGTAAGAAATTGAGTTGTTGTTCATTTTTAGTACTAGACACTGTATTTGAACTATGAATGACCATTGAGGTGAACAGAATGATAGTTTGAGAATATTGATGCTAGTTTATGGAATTGATTTAGTAGGCTGGATGAGTTTAAGTTGACTAAATTGCATTAAGTAAATGGTGAGTAAGTTACTATATAAAGGAGAGAAAGGATTGACGTGTAGCTAAGGCAGTATGTTGTTGCATGCTATTCTAAGCTCCGAAAGTGCTACATGTCCCTAGTTTAGTATTCTTGGGTTGCTAAGTATGGAGAGTGCGAGTTGTGTATCTCATTATGTTCTTAATAATTAAAGTGAGGGGATTTTAGATAGATGATGTTAAATCCCTTATTGTAGTTTTATTTTCATTTATTTGGATGGAAATAAATTTAGAGGTACGATGTTAGTAGACTAGTAAGAGGAGATTAGATTGTTAATTGACGGATATTAAGCATTTTAATATTATTTTTATGATATTTTAATGCTTTGAGATAATGGTAGTAACTCTTTGTCAATTATTCTATCTTTGCTCCTAATCAGTTTTTGTTCCTCCACTATGTGCAGCAGTAACTCCAATTTACTACTGATGTTTTATGTCATTTAGTCTCACCCTTTTCTTCTCCTCTATTTTTATAATAGGCTGTTGCATGTTAGTGTTTTAGGGCATGAATGTGCAACTAGACAATTACTATTATTCATTAGTGGTGATAGAATATGGACATAAATTTTTTTTTGTAACTTTTACTATTATTTTACCTCTTTAATATTGTAACTTTTGTAATTTAAAGGTCATTGATCTTTCCTCTTTACTACCCCTTATTCATTCTTATTCATTACAAGGATGAATACCTCACCTATAAATAGAGGTGGTTTGGTATATTTTTCCAAATACAAGAAAATATAGAGTGCATAAAAGTTAGTAAAATAGAAAATGTATTAGTTGAAGAGGGTGTTCTTTTTTGTGGAGCTTTGAATTCAACTCTTGTCCAGAGTATGTTGAGTTGTACTTTGTGAAAAGGCTGTTGTATTTTGGAGGGGACAAGTCAAGAAGATTACTGCTGGACCACTGAAAACATTTGCTGCAGTGGGCTTAATCTCCTTATAGAGAGTGAGATATCTACGCGTCAGTCAAGAAGAAGATTACTGTACTTTCTTAGTTTTTTGTATTTTTAATTATAATTTTTTGAAATTTTGCCAACATTAAGTATCCCCATAAAAGTGGAAGTTATAGAATGATGATTTTAAAAGCCAGAGAATGTCCAGAGAACTATCTCAAAAGGAAGTCCTAGCATGGATATTGTATCTAAAAAATAGCTTATCAGGGAGAGATTAACACTCATGTGTATAGTGATACCACGATCGTTAGAGTCAAATAAATATAAGTCAGCTTAGAGAATATGGAATAGGTCCACAAACATAAAATGTTGGCTTTTAATATAAGGAATAAATAATAGGATGAATAACCAAATCATGTCTTGAGAATCAGATAGTGATGTGTTTCAGAAAGAGTTATGATAAGATAGATATCCATTCCTACTCTAGTGTATTCCTCATATCTCAGTTGTTGAGAAACCCTATTTATGTCTTGCATATCAGCATCATGCCCATGACCCATGATCATGCACTTCACACAGGTTATTGTCCATTCTCTATTCCTAGATGAGAAGTCTACACATAATGGTACTAAACATACTGTCCAAAATTTATAAATATCAGCCTTATGTTATACCGCTCATGAGATATACATCCATATTTCACAGTATTGTAACGCCCCAAATCTGGCACCTAGAATGCTACACGGTGCTCATGACCCCGAAGGACCACAAGCTAACCCATGACTAATATCTGTAATGTAGCACTGACTAATACATTGTAAATATGTGGAATATAAGCTGTAAGGCCAAGAGGTTCAAAACTGAACTAATACTAAATATAATAGAATGTCTGTAATAAGGTATGACAATACCTAAAATTGAGATAAACTGTCTGAAACATGCTGTAGTCTGAAAGCCTCTAAACTATCTGAAAATTGTAAAGTTGATAGGACATGTCCCCAACTAACTCCGAACTATTGAAATAATAAAGTAATAAAATAATCATGCTATCCTCGAATGATGAGGACTCACTGCAAGTCTGGCTGTTGAACGTCTGATCTACTAAGGATGCTCGGGAGATCGTGCTTCAAAACCTATGGTATAAAATACCATAGCGCAAATGCGTCAGTACATTAAATCTACTGGTATGAAAGTGAGGTAGGCTAAATACAAGGGTTCTGTTATGACCCAAACTAGGGCCTAGCCGTGACGGACATCCCAAACTATGAAGACCCGGATGTCCTACTCTATCTGATCTGGTAATCAGGCACAACATTCATATCATAAAAGAAAATGCGGAAATATAATTTGATACGGAAACATGGCTATTAACTCTGGGTTTCAAGACATAAGAAAGAAAACTGCAATTCAAAACATTTGAATAAGATGTGACTCAGTTTGCAAAATCTCTACTACATCTCAAAAATGTTATGAAAACTGGGACAAGGCCCCCAGTAGACCAAAACAACGGAATAACATAATTTGAAATAATAGTCCTTCTGGAACAAAGAAGGCTCACCACTACACAGATCACTTCTCTCTGAAATACTCTACTGATTAGCCAGACCCTTAGACTGAACCTCCGAACCTGAGAGGTAGGGGGTCAATAAATATGTACTGGTATGCAGAGCAAATTCAAAATAATAATTTATATTCAACATAAATGAGAGAAATTTAAAACAGTTCATAAACATATCACATAGTAAGAAATCTCATGGGAATTTATGAAAGACTCTAAAAGAAAATCATCTGAACTTTAAGAAATTCTTTGTTTAGCTTCTGTGCTAGGTGGTATACCCTACAACTCTTAAATTAACCGGTCTATATTGAATTCGTCATTGACCCGGCAGGGAAGCCTCCAAACCAAGTATGCCGCAAGGGTTGGAGTCTCTGAATTTGCTACGCCACACGACCGATGCCAGTGTAAATATAATATACCCGGATCGGCAAATCATGATTTTAGGATAAGAGTTACTTGAACTTAAACCTTCTTCGAGTAACCACCTAACCCTGTTTAAGCCCGTTCTTATCTCTTTAAAACATGCATTCTCTTAAATCAAACTCTGAAAACATACTCTGTTATGGCATACATACTTATGGTATTGTCATACCATTGACTTGCAAGTCACATCTCTGAGCCATTATTATCATATTACAATCTCTGTTTCCAAAACATAAATTCGGGACCACCATATCAATAAATCATTTCAAAGAACTCTTTCTCTAAAACTCATGTAAACACATGTATGTAACTCTGTTTGTCAAACTTTCAATGATGCAAGGTGATCATGTCAAATCTCTTAATCTCATGCAAATCTTTATCTTTTAACAAAATATATTTATATCAAGAAACTCCCTCTCTTAAATCTCTAAATCATGCTCAAAATACTATGGTATTTGAGTAAACAAATTTTAAGACAAATTTCAAGGCATAAATCATGCATTTCAAATCCTTCACATTAAGATCATAAACTTAAAGTCATCACTAGAGAGGAATTTCATAAGTTGTGCTCTCAAACAATCTTAAATCTAAATTTTCATACATATACATATACATGTAAATAAATTTAAGGGGGAAAGGCCTAAAGACCAAATCAACAATACAATTAAACATTCATACTGCATAATAAATCATGTATTTCAAAAACTCCTTCTAAATTCATACTTAATAATCTTTAAATCATGTTCTAGTGTTTACAAGACTATGTAGTTTTTAGGATAAACCCCACGTACCTCGATTTAGAAATTTGATGGATGATTCTTGAAGCCTAATATTTGGGGATTCCAAATCTTCAATCAATCTTGAAAACCCACGGTTAAATCTTGAGTTTTTGGGTTTTCTTGTTGAAATCCTAAGGAGTGTTCTTGATGGTTTTTGATGAAAATATCAATAATGAGGTCATTTGGGATTAGATCCTATGTTTAGGTTGATAAGGGGGTGGAAAATACCCAATATACCCTTAATGAGATGGATTAAAAATATAATAAGGATCCAGATTTCATGGGTCACCGTGACGCGCTTCAATCGCAGTGGCTCACTGGAAATTGACGAGTGGGATTCTTAAGGTCACCGCGATGTGGAGCCATCACGTTGTCTCACTGGTTGGGACCTGAAACTTCAGCGCGACACGCCACAATCGCGCTATGCTACTGGAATTTGAAAATTTCTAAATAGGCCCCCTCCGCGATGCTCCAAGCACCAAAATGACGGTGTTTTATGACTAGAACTTAAATTACCCATAACTTCTTGCCCGGGTATCGGATTTGGGCGAATCTTATATCGACGGAAAGCTCATTCAATTTCCCACATGATAAAAATTTGAAATTAGGGAGATTATATATGGTTTAAACTTTACAAACCTTGGAAGTCAAAAATGAGACTAAGCTTCTTTGACATAGTGCTAGTCATTTAACTTTAAGATCATATTACCAAGAGCTACCACATGCACGATTTTTGCAGGGTGTTACATTATCCCCCCTTGGGATCATTTGTCCCTGAATGATAGCGCTGAACACAGACAAGCACAATTTAAAGTGTACTAAGGCCATAAAAGAATAGTACAAAGATTGTACATTTCATTTCGTCATCCACTAGATCAAATAAGTCTGGGCATCTATCTCTCATGTTATTTTCTAATTCCTAAGTTGCTTCCTCAACTTTCTGATTTCTCTACAACACCTTAACCAACACTATCTCTTTGCTCCTCAACTTTCAAACTTGGCCATTTAAGATTGCAATAGGTTTCTCTTCATATGCTAATGAGTCTGTCACCTTGATCTCCTTTATAGGCAATACTAGGGAATGGTTTCCAATACATTTCTTCAGCATGGATATGTGGAATACCGAATAAATAGAGCCCAAACTTGCAAGCAATTCTAACTCATAGTAACTCTCCTTATCCTTCTCAAAATCTGGTATGGCCCTATATAACGAGGACTCAACTTACCCGTCTTCCCAAAATGTATGACTCATTTCATAGGAGAAACTTTGAGAAATACCTAATCACCAACCTCAAACTCTAAGTATCTTTTCCTAACATCATCGTAGGTCTTCTGTCAACTCTAGGCTGTCTTAAGTCATTCTCTAATAATTTTCACGTTCTCCATTGCTTGATGAACAAGATCAGACCCAAATAACTGAGTTTCACCCACTTCATACCACCCTATTGGCGACCTATATCTTCTTCCACACAATGCCTTAAAAGGATCTATCTTAATACAGGCATGGTAACTGTTATTATATGCGAACTCTATCAATGGAAAGTGATCTACCCAATTCCCCTTGAAGTCAATTATGCAGGACATCACCTTCTGTTGACCTACATCTTTCTTAATTGCATCAAGATGGGATCTTCGATCTGCTTCTCTTTAACTTCCACACAAAGGAATGATTTAGCTATCTCGTGAACAACTACCCCTCTATCTTCAGAATCTAAGAGTCGTACTCCAAGATTTGTAAGTTGGTGAATATCCTTTACCATCTCTCTTTTCCCTTCTTCAACATGAGAAAGGCTACCCATTGACAACTTGCTAAGGGTGTCGGCTACCATATTTGCCTTTCTTGGATGATAGTGTAGGTTCATATTATAATTATTTAGCAATTCTATCCAGCGCCTTTGCCTGAGGTTTACTTTTTTCTGCTATAAAATATACAGTAAACTTTTATGGTCAGTGAAAATATCAACATGCACCCCATAAAGATAATGCTGCTAGATTTTAAGTGCAAATATCACAGCCGCTAACTCTAAGTCATTGGTGGTGTAATTTCACTCATGCACCTTTAACTGTCTGGATGTATAAGCCACCACCCTACCGTGCTGCATAAGTACACACCCAAGTACCACACGGGACGCATCACAGTATACAACAAAACCCTCTATGCCTTTCGAAAGAGTCAGAACAGGTGCTGTAGTCAATTTGTCTTCAACTTCTCAAAACTACTCTCACAGGAGTCAGACCACACAAACTTCACCTTTTTCTGGGTTAACTTAGTAAGTGGAGCAGCTATGGAAGAAAATCTTTCTACGAATCTTTTGTAATACCCTGCCAAACCCAAGAAGCTCCGAATGTCGATTGTAGTCGTGGGTCTGGGCCATTTTCTCATTGTCTCAATCTTTTGGGGATCCACCCTAATCCCACCACTAGACATAATTTCCCTAATAAAGCAACAACACTTAGCCAAAATTCACATTTGGAGAATTTTGCATACAACTTATGATCTCTGAGAGTCTTAAGAATAATTCGGAGGTGATTTGCATGGTCCTTCTCACTCTTAGGATAAAACAAGATGTCATCAATGAATACTATGACAAACAGATCCAAAAACTAACGGAAGACCCTACTCATTAGATCCATGAAGGTTGTAGGGGAATTTGTCAACCTGAAGACATGAATAAGAATTCATAATGATCGTATCTGGTTCAGAATGCTGTTTTGGGAATATCTGACTCCCTAACTTTCAACTGATGATATCCCGAACAAAGGTCTATCGTTGAAAAACATTTAGCACCTTGAAGCTGGTAAAAAAGATCATCAATCCTAGGAAAAGGATATTTATTTTTAATCGTGCCCTGATTCAACTGGCGGTAATCTATGCACATATGAAGGGAACCATCTTTCTTTTGCACGAAGAGTACAGGTGTACCCCAGGGAGAAACACTAAGATAGATAAAACCTTTATCTAAGAGATCTTCTAGCTGCTCTTTCAACTCTTTGAACTCTACTGGAGCCATTTTATATGGAAAAATAGAGATGGGATGGGTATTTAACAATAAATCAATGATAAAATCTATCTCCCTATCAAGTGGTATTCTTGAGTGATCATCTGGAAAGACTTCTGGAAACTCATTTACCATCGAGACAGATAGAAAAGAAAGACTTTCGATATTAGAATCTTTAACCCAGATAAGATGGTACAAATACCCTTTTGAGATAAGTTTATAGGCTATGGGATAAGATATAAAGTTCCCTCTAGGTGTTAAAGAATGCCCATCGCATTCTAAGATTGGTTCATTCAGAAAAGAAAAAATGACTCTTTGGGTTTTACAATTTAGTGTGGCATAATATATATGGAGCCAGTCCATTCCTAAGATGCATCAAAGTCAACTATATTAAGCTCTATGAGATATGCCACAGTATCCCGGCCACAAATAGTTACAACATAATCCCTATACACCCTTCTAGCTACAACAAAATCTCTCACCAGAGTGGAAATAAATAAAGGTTCAACAATTACATCGGGCTCAAACCCAAAACCAACAGCCACATAAGGGTCACATAAGACTGGGTAGACCCGGCATCAAGTAACACATAAACATCACGGGAAAAGATTTGCAACATAACAGTAACTACATCCGGTGAGGCCTCTATCTCTTAGTGAATAGTCAAGGCATACAACTAGTTGCAGCCATTTTCGGCGGCTGAAATGGCACCCTTCTGAGGCTGTGGTGGTGCAGAAAAATTAGCCTGTGACTTGGCTCAACCAATATTACCCATTGTTATCAGATATTCTCTCTAGATATAGACTGGATAGACGCACGAATAACACACCATTGCACCAAACTGACATCTTCCTGGATAATTCCTCCCATGTTTCTCACAGTGCAGGTATGTCTGAGAGGTTTGAGCTACACTTTCTTGAGATTGTGAACCCTGTATCTCGGCCCCTGCCTATACTAAAAATCCTGAGTGCGCTATTCAACTGGGGGTATGGTCACCAGGGAACTGGTTACAGACTGCACATTACCCCAATTCTTCTTCTTCTGCCATTTGTTACCTCAATTCCCACTCCGCTGACTATAGCTTTGGTCTGCTGATTTGGCTTTCTTTGCTTGTCTCTCCTTCTTCCTAGATTCAGTGATTTTATTTTTTCATTTCCTCAACTTGCTGGATGTAGACTGATAGCTTGGTAAAATCCATGTCCCGGTTCAACATTGCTCCCTGACATTCAAGAACTAAGTCATTTTAAAGGCCAGATGCAAATTTCCTCATTTAGGCTATCATGTTACTAGTCATCTCTAGAGCATAACGGGCTAGTTGGTTGAACCTCAGAATGTAATCCTGGAGACTCATCTTACCCTACTTTAGATTCATAAACTCTTTAGCTTTGGCCTCCCTCAGTTTGAGTGGAAAAAATCAATCAAGAAAGGTTTCCACGAACTCGGCCCAAACAGTGGGCTCAGCATGCTCACTCTTTGAATCTTTCCACTCATTATACCATTGGTTCGCTACATCCTTAAGTTGGTAAGCCACTAAATCAACCCTCTCTACCTCATCTACATGCATTAAAGATCTTCTCCATCTCGTCCACAAACTCCTGTGGATCCTCTTCTACCTTGGTACCAGTAAACTTGGATGAGTTTATCCTCATGAACTAGCCCACTCTTGTAGCCTCAGACATAACAGATGGAGACCCAATATCTTTCGACTGTTGAGTCTATGTGGCTACCAACTGGGCAAGCATGTGAATGGACTATCTAAATTCTGTATTAGATACCTCTCTCTCATAAGGCTGAGTGCGATTAGTCCCCGTTTAGGGAGCTCTGGGTGCCCTAAGTGGGCTGGTTTGAGAAGGTTCATCCTATGAGTGGGACGGACCTCATCTGTCTGTGCATTCTGATCGATAGTACGATGGGGAGGCAATATTGTTTTTCTGAAACACAAGAGATCATCGATTAGGGTACAACTCAGACTCTGGAGCACGTACTAAACCACAAAGAAGAGAAATATTCCTAAACACCTAGTAGCCTCCGAATTATAAGTGTGGCGTACTACACATGCATAAATAAGATTCTACCCGACGCGATTTCGTAGACACTCTGGGACCATGAACCGTGCTCTGATATGAAGTTTGTCATAACCTAAACTAGGGCCTGTCCGTGATGGACATCCTGAATAATGAAGGTCCGGACGTCCTACTCTATCTGATCTGGTAATCAGGCACAACATTCATATCATAAAAGAAAATGCAAAAATATAATCTGATAAGGAAACATGGTTATTAACTTTGGGTTTCAAGACATAAGAAAGAAAACTACAATTCAAAACATCTGAATAAGACTGACTCAGTCTGCGAAATCTCTACTACATCTCAAAACTATTTTGAAAACTGGGACAAGGGCCCCAGTCGACCAAAATAATGGAATAACATGATTTGAAATAGTAGGCCTTCTAGAACAAAGAAGGCTCACCACTGCATGGATCACTTCTCTCTAGAATACTTTACTGATTAGCCAGACCCTTAGATTGAGCCTTCGAACCTGGGAGATAGGGGGTCAACACAGATGTACTGGGACACAGATCAAATACAAAATAATAATTTATATTCAACTTATATGAGAGTAATTTAAAAGAGTTCATAAACATACCATATAGTAAAAAATCTCATGGGCATTTCTGAAAGACTCTAAAATAAAATCATCTGAACTCTGAGACATTTATTGTTTTACTTCGATGCTAGGTGGTATACTCTACAACTCTAAAATTTCATGGGCTATATGGAATCAGCCATTGACTTATCGGGGAAGCCTCCAATCCAAGTGTGCCGCAAGAGTTAGAGTCTCTGACTCTGCTACGCTACACGGCCGTCGCCAGCATAAAAATAATATACCCGGATTAGCAAATCACGATTTTAGGCTAAGATTTACTTGAACTCAAACCTTCTTTAGGTAACCACCTAACCCTCTTTAAGCCCAGTTTTATCTCTTTAAAATATGCATTCTTTGAAATCAAACTCTAAAAACATACTCTGTTATGGCGTACATACTTATGGTATCATCATACCATTAACTTGCAAGTCATATCTCTACGCCATTATTAGCATAGTCCAATCTCTATTTTCAAAACATAAATTTGGGACCACAATATCAATAAATCATTTCAAAGAAGTCTTTCTCTAAAACTCATGTAAACACATGTATGCAACCTTCTTTGTCAAACTTTCAATGATGCAAGGTGATCATGTCAAATCTCTTAATCTCATCCAAATCTTTCTCTTTTAACAAAATATATTTACATCAAGAAACTCCCTCTCTTAAATCTCTAAATCATGTTCAAAATACTATGGAATTTGAGTAAACAAGTTTCAAGCCATAAATCATATATTTCAAATCAGTCACATTAAATCATAAACTTAAAGTCATCACAAGAGAGAGATTTCATAAGTTGTGCTCTCAAACAATCTTAAATCTAAATTTTCATACATATACATATACATGTCGTAAAGAACAAATCAACAATACAATTAAACATTCATAATGCATAATAAATCATGTATTTCAAAAACTCCTTTCTAAAGTCATGCTGGATAATCTTTAAATCATGTTCTAGTGTTTACAAGCCCATGTAATTTTTAGGAAAACCCCACGCACCTTAATTTATAAAATTGATGGATGATTCTTGAAACCTACAATTTGGGGATTCCAAATCTTCAATCAATCTTGAAAACCCACGGTTAAATCTTGAGTTTTTTGGGTTTTCTTATTTAAAATCCTAAGGAGTATTCTTAATGGTTTTAGATGAAAATATCAATAATGAGGTTAGATCCTGTGTTTAGGCTGATAAGTGGGTGGAAAATACCCAATATACCCTTAAAGAGATGAACAAAAAATATAACTGAGAGCTCAATTTCATGGGCCACTGCAACGTACCACAATCGCGGTTGCTCACTAGAAATTGATGAGTGGGATTATTAAATTCACCACAATGCGGAGCCATCGCATTGTCCCACTGGTTGGGACCTGAAACTTCAGTGCAATGCTATTGAAATTTGACAATATCTAAATAGGCCCCCTCCGCGACAAGCCAAGCATCAAAATGACGGTGTTTTACGACTAGAACTTAAATTAGCCATAACTTCTTTCCTGGGTATTGGATTTGGCCAAATCTTATATTGATGGGAAGCTCATTCAATTTTCCACATGATAAAAAGTCAAAATAGGGAAATTATATATGGTTTAAACTTTACTCAATTTGGAAGTCAAATGAGACTAAGCTTCTTTGACACAATTTTAGTCATTTAACTCTAAGAGCATATTACCACGATCTACCGCGTGGATGATTTTTGTAGGGTATTACATTATCACCTCTTGGGATCTTTCATCCCCGAAAGATGACGCTGAACATAGAAAAGCATGATTTAAAGTATACTAAGGTCATAAAAGAATAAGACAAAGATTGTACCTTCCAATTCGTTATCCGTCGGATCATAAAAGTCTGGCTATTTATCTATCATGTCATTTTCTGGTTCCTAAGGTGCTTCCTCAACTTTTTGATTTCTCTATAACACCTTAACCGATACTATCTCTTTGCTCCTCAACTTTCGAACTTGGCAATCTAAGATTGTAATAGGTTCCTCTTCATATGCTAATGAGTCTGTCACCTTGATCTCCTCTACAGGCAACACTAGGGAATGGTCTCCAATATATTTATTAAGTATGGATATGTGGAATACCAGATGAACAGATCCCAAACTTGTAGGCAACTCTAACTCATAGGCAACTCTCCCTATCCTTCTCAAAATTTGGTATGGTCCTATATAGCAAGGACTCAACTTATCTCTCTTCCTGATATCCTCTTCTCGATATCTGAGTACTGATACTAGGATACTAAATGACTGAGTCTACTAAAAATTGAGGAACTATTATTATATTATTAATAAAGGAATGCCTTTATGATTGTTCTGATTATGAAGAACTGGTCTGATTGACTGTATCTAACAGTCCTGAAATTGAATACTGATAACATAGGTTTTGTATAATTAATATACTATTAACTAATTTTATGATAACATAATTAATGCGTCTGAATACTGATAACATGGGTGACTATATCTGACAATTTTGATACTGATAGAACTAGCTGGGTTCCGCACTATATTGATTTGACTGTATTTAATAGTCCTTTATTTTTGTAGAATTGAACTGATTTCTATTACTAAAACTGGATCTAAAATTGAGATTGTGGGAGGTAATCATCTAACCTACATGCCCCAAAATTGAACTGGTAGGGTCCAACCTGTAACCCCAGCTGGAAGGGTATCAGTACCATGCCACGGGTAAAGACAAACTGTGAGTATACTCTCTATGATAGGGAGCTCTTCTATCAAATCCTCCTAGTAGGAAATTCAAATGAGATGAATAAATACCAAAATTATTAGGGTGCATCTCAACCTACTTTGGATACGTAGTTCTGGAATACAAGGATTGCTTCTAAGGATCACACCCTCCACTGAATAACAGGTGAGTCCCCATTATTGGGTTTACTCGATGCTGAATCCTACTCCCAACTGAATAGACACTGAACTGATACTAATGGTATTGTTTAATGGAGCTAAACTAAGTTCACTGAGTTCCATTGACTGATGGAATGCTACTGAGATCTGAGAACTAACAAAAAGTACTGAAGTTACTTAGATTTCTGGGAATACTAAGGTTATTGAGATTATTGAGTACTGATGTTACTGAGACCACTGAGGTCACTAAGATTACTGAGTAGGACTAGAATGATACTGAATTTATTGAGTTTTCCTGAGTCTTGAGACTGATTGAATTCTACGGATCATGGCTTGACTGAGAGTATCTTGAAAACATGACACTGGCTCTAGGCACATAACAAAATTATTGGGTACAAGTACCCCCAGGAATCGATAGCATGAAAATGATATGACATGACACTTCTTGAATATATGACCAATATCAACAATTCATAATGCATTAATTTGGGGATTTCATGAAGCACATGTTTATCATAGTCTTGTATGTGAATGAAATTGCATATAAATATGTCATACTTTCATCAACCTAATCTCATGGACATTCCCTTAACCATTCATAATCACACAATATCATGAAAGTAATTCTTAGTCATAGGGTAAAACATACACTTGTCACTTGGGTCATAATTAAGCTATAATGCAAAATTTCTATTCTCTTAGGCATTTTATCAAACACCTAGGATGCATGACTTAGGGCATAGGCATGAAAATCAAATTAATACAACAAAACTCCATATTTCAACTCAATTTCACTTGTTTCAGACCACATACTAGCATAGGTTCATGAACAACACATAAAGATTCCAACTTGGGAATCATACAACCATAATAACATAAACATAATCAATCCACAACAAAATATTCACAATACAAGATTTAAAACTTGATTCTTGGGCTTCATAGATGAAAGGAATCCATGAATGAACACTGTGCATACCTTAGTTCTTGATTCTACAAAGATTGACGGAGAGAATCTTGAATTTGAGTCTTGGATTTGAATCTCCAATTGAAAACCCTAGCTTGTTCTTGAGAGAAACAATATATTTTGGGTGAATTATGGCAGAATCATGTGTTATTGAGATATATATAGGGGTATAAAATTGAACCTTTTAACCCTTGGACGCATATTTTAATTCTGTGAAAATTTTTTGACCTAGACCCCTGGCGGGACGCGACGCTATCATGATGTGTCACTGGAATTTGAAAACTCTAAATTTGAGACTTGGTGCGATGCGCCATAATCGCAGAGGCTCACTAGATTTTGACGATTTCAATTTTGGCTGGCTCCGTGACGTGTTGATGGCTTAGGTGGCACACTATATTACTAAAATGGCTCTAAATCTTCGGCTGGGTGTCGGATTTGGGCGAATTTGGTATTGATGGAAAGCTTATTAAATTTCCCACATGATAAAAAGTGAAAATATTAAAAATACCATATGTATAATAGTGTATTCATCTTTGAAATAAGTCTTTAACATTTCTAGGATGATTTTAAGCTAGGTAGAAGTACGGGGAATTACAAGTATGCTCACTCCTATGAACTCATGATATGCCTTTATGACTAGGCAAATTATTCTACGTTATGTATGTACTCAGATCAAATTTCTTAAATAATTTGTTCTATAATTTATTTGCTCTAAGCCAATACATGAACCCATCTATCAAGTTGATAGGTAGTTGTCACATGTCTATATGTAGAATGAAAGTATATTTATTCTTTATAAATAAAGAACTTTTGCCAATTATACCCTCATTAATAGGCCCCATTTAGGTGTCAAAGTTATGATAAGTATAATTCTTAATTGAGTAGTATCCCTCTTTTCTATGATCTTGATATTCCAGTCTTTTATAAATCCTCCTGGTGTTATGATAGTGGGTTAATAGAAGTTGAGTGATGATTAGATAAGAGGGTAGATCTCCCTTATCATGAAGACCATAGTAAGCTTATTACCCTAAGGTCATAAGAGTGAAGGAAGATTGAGGTGAGAATTTGTTATATGTAATTGCTAGATGGGAAAACTTGGTAAATGTCTTTGTAATATTTTATGAGATTGCAATTTGTAAAGATATTAGGAAAGATAGGAAACTACTAACATAGTTTGGTTGTGTAGAAGTCCATGAAATAGATATAGTGAAAATCTTGAATGTTGTATTGATATATAAGTGGATGAATGCATGTGCACGAGAGGCTTCTTGATAAGAGCTTAGAGTTAGTTATTTGAGATAGTAAGAAGAAGCATTATTCTGGGGATGAAAGATTTTAAGGATATATAAAATATAGAATCCCATAGTTTTGACTACTATTATTGCCTTACATGTAGAACCTAGTACCTTGTGTTAGGCTTGAACATGGAAACAACTTACATCTAGACTTAGGCTCTAGTAGTTATGCTTTCGCATGGGAATTCTAAATTAGAAATGATAGTGTAGTATTCATAAGAAGAAGCATAGTTAAGAAGTGTTGGAAAGCCTAAAGGCTATTAATCATACCGTTTAAGGAAAGAGTGTTGTTATTCATACTCCATGCCTAGTATTGTAATGTTTCATGGCATATAACTTCTGATAGAGTGTGACCTATGTTTAAATTTATATCGTTCATACTTTATGAATCCAAGTCAGATGTCTCACATGAATCATGCCTTTGATTACCTCTCTCAAAATTATATAAAAGCTGCCATGAAGATGATATCTTTATTTGTGATTCTAGTGAAAGGTGAGTTTTGAGAGAGAGTTTCCTTTCATGTTTAAAAGAGGCCAAATGAAGCCAAGTCCATGTTCTTCTATGAGTTCTTTATGCCTATATTAGTTTCTTGCACTCATAGATCATGATTCTATATTTCTTAGTGTCGATTGTTAGATCCTTATTGTTAGTACATTTTAGTTCATGCTAGCATGTGTAGCATATATAGCCCCAACGTAATCTTAGTTCACTTTGTTCATATGTTGACTCTAGCTTTGACCTTCATTGTAATGACCTAATTTTTGTAAGATAATTATTTCTGTGTGATTTGATTATTTTACCCCTCCCGTGATTTCTTTGTGGCATTTCTGGGGTATAGGAATAATTAGAATGGTTCCCAATGAATTTTGATATATATATTTATGTGAGATTGTGTTTTTTGGTGGTCTAAAAGTCTTACTAGTTGAATGTGGTCAACCTCTTTTGATCTATGCGTTGGATAGAAAAACAAACTGCACCAGTAGATCTAGAATGTCAATTTTAGGTTGGTAACATGGTTGGTGTGATTTTACGGATTCTATATCTCATTTTGACCCTCAGTTTGAATAGTTGTGAAATTAAATTTCGGGGGTCAACTGTGTGAAAATAATAATTTTTTTAAAAATCTGGTATTGCCATTGAGTTTGAAGCATTGAATATAGAAGTTTAACATAGCTCATTTGCATTCTCAGGATTTTGAATGAATCCTAAGTGGAGGTCTGCGGATACTTAAAATTTTTCAAGTCTCCAGCTGATGTACTTCAGATGGTGTGATTGCTAAAGTGGCCCTCTGGGCGCTTTAGTGTCCATATGCCACTTAAGCAACTCTTCCAACCTATCAAGTGCCGCTTTAGTGGAAAGCTAGCCATTTTAGCACCACTTGTCCATTTAAGCAGCTTGGCATCAGTGCACGGGTACCACTTTAACGGCACCTGGGCCCTTTAGTGCTGATTGCTAAAGCAGATAAGGGCCCGCTTTAGTAGCACTTGGGCAATATAAATAATTTTTTTCTCAATTTTCTTCACTATGTTTTAGACTTGGAGCTTGGGGATCGATTTTTGGGGTATTTTCTTCCATCTTAAGCTTGGGTAAGCTCCAAACAACTGTTTCAACTAATTTTCTTAGATTTCATCATTTAGGTCTCATTTAAACTTAGATTTAATGTTGGAATTTGGGGATTTTGGCCCAGAAGGCCCAAATTAGCATTTTTTAAATTCAAACCCCAATTTCTCCCCGTTTTCACTTTGGTTTTCTCCTATGAGTTCCTCTAATTTTAGGAAATATGATTTTGGACAAAACTTCTGGTTTTACCCTTTATTTTAGAAAATTTATTTTGGGGTTCCTTTATGACTCTGGTTCTAAAGTAGACAATATAAGTATCATTGGATTTCTTTTGACACATACATTCTATATTTGTGTATTTAAGCTATTTTTTGGGTTCGTGCGTGAGGTGAAAGCTTGGTGATAAAGGTTTATTTGTTTTGATTTTCGCATTCGAGGTAGGTTATGACATAATTTTTATATTGGGTTGAGTAGTTAATAATAATGTAAAATCATGCTTGAGTGTTCATGTTTCAATTGAATCAATACAAGAGTCAAAACACTAAGGTAAAGATTAATAGGACGAAACTAGTTCTTAGCTTAAGTTTCTAATTCACCGTTATGGATTGTGTGTTATTTTGAGCTCTAATTTGTTGTGTTTCATGATATAGGATGCTTTTTCAGTTGATGGTGATGACATATGAATGATATTCAAGATGTAAATCAAGTGTAAACAACACAAAAAAGCTTGGAATGGATCAACAAAAGCACGAGACAAGATTTGACGTAAAATGAACACTTTGGATGTCCATGGCACGTATCTAACCCAAGACATGGATATATAGCGTGTGAAACACATAGAAAGATTAAAAATAGACCCAAAAAAGTGTGTCTCCATAAATAGGGTGCATCCTGCACCCTAGTCTCCGCTATGAGCCCCGCGACGTAGACACTAGATCAATTTCGGCAGTTTTGTCCTCCTATAAATAGGACACTTGAACTTGATGTTAGACACCTTGGACAACTTTGAAACTTGAAGAGGGGATGGAAACACTTGAATTAGGATTTTTATTCTTTTACTTTAGTTTATTTATCAATTTTATCTTGTATTCATCCATGGTGATTACAGTTATGTCCATGAGTGGTATAAAGCCACCTTTTCGGGGTTAAGGCCAAGAACATGATTACTATTGCTTGAATTGATTGATTGTCATATTTGGATGTTTATTTATCCTTGTTGTAACTATTTTAAGGATTATCTACCCTTAAAAATACATCCATTGTCGTCTTTGTGAACTCGGGAGGGGGTTAAGAGGATAGAACATGGGGGTAAATAGAGTAAAATTCTTATTTTTTATAAAATAAGGGATTTGAATTAGAGCCTAGGATAGGGATATACCTTTAATCCTTGTTTGGTTCACTTGCAGGCTGATATCTTAATGCATCTAAATGGATTATTGCATCCCCGCTCAACGATGTAGTTGTAATGTCCAGTTAGGTAGAATATTTGAGGATCGGGAGATCATGATCATTCTATAAACTCTGCAAATCAACAATCAAGATAATTAATCTAACCAATGAAGTTCAAGAGCTTAGTATGATTGTTTGTAGATCCTTAACCCTGTGTGTCTCCTTATTGATTGTCCAAGACTTTTACTTTCTCGCATTGTTTACTTTACTTTTAAATCATAATTCTCAAAAACTTTTTTTGTCACGTTTGCACCACTTTAATCTCAGTCATTAAACTTCAATTCGATAGTTATTAAAACAAGTCCCTGTGGGATCGATACTTAGCTTCTAAAGGGCCACTTTACTACTTGGTGAGACCACTTACACTTACGTGTGCACTTGGGTGCAAGAAGTTTTTGGCGCCATTTCCGGGGACTTGTAAATAGGAAACTATCTTATTTTTATTTTATCTATATTGTGTTGCACATAGTTTAGTATTTTTTTCTATTATTTTCTTTTACTTTCTTTTCACACTTCTTGATATGACAGCCTGGGTTAGATGGTTTTTGAGTGATGATGATTCTTGTTGTTTTTGTGGGGGACCCCATCGAGAGATTTTTTGTCTAGATATTTATGGAAGTGCATGGATGAGACCTTCATAATATGAGGTGGATACTATCATATCGGTGGAGCAGACCACAAGTTGGTGTGAGGTTTGTAGCAATAGTGGTCATTCTGCAGCTATGTGTGCTGCCAATCCTGAGTTAGTGATGTTTATGGGCAATTCTCAAAGGTTATATTATGGGAACGCCTACAATCAAAAGTGGCAGAATCAGCTACCAATTCAATCATAGAACAACCAGCAGCAGCAGTTTCAGTAGCAACAGCAAAACACATAGGCCAGTAACATAGAAGAGATGTTAAAGAAGTTCATGGCCACCCAAAAATAGTTGGTTATTGAACTTAAAAATCAGAAAATAATTCTAAAGAAGTTGGAGAACCAGTTGGGGTAGATACAACAACAACAACAATAACAAACCCAGTGAATTTCCACCAAGTGGGGTCTGGGGAAGGTAAAATGTACGCAGTCCATACCGCTACTTCCAAAAAAGTAGAGAGGCTATTTTCGATAGAACCTTGGCTTAAGATCAAGAATAGTTAATGCAGTTATAGTAATACCTGAAGCAGAATGGATGACATAACCGAGAAAAGAAATGAGAAATAGTACAAATAGAGCTAAGAGAGCCATGAAAATAAGAGCAATATGAAAGTAAAAAACAGTAAATAAGAAATAATAAAAGGCCACCCCCTCGTAGTAGAATACATTAAAGGCTCCTACCAGTGAGCACAGTCGTAAGCTTACTAAGCCAGCTACACTAGATATCCCTAACTACTATCTATAACCCACAGACACATTAACTTTCTACCCTAATTCGTGACTTCCACACCTTTCTATCTAGAGTCATGTCCTTAGAAAGCTGTAACGGCCCCATGTCTTGCCCAATCACTTTTCTCCAGTATTTCTTTGGCCTACCTTTACTCTTCCTAAAACCATCCAAAGCTATCCTATCACACCTACGAATTGGGGCATCCGTTCCCCTCCTCATCACATGCCCCAACCATCTCAGCCTTTCTTTTTGCATCTTGCCATCCACCGAAGCCACTCCTACTTTCTCCCGGATAATCTCATTCCAAACTCTATTTGCTCTAGTAAGTCCACACATCGAACTCAACATTCTCATTACTGCTACCTTCAATTTTTAGATGTGGGAGTTCTTGACTGGCCAGCACTCCGCACCATACAGCATTTCCGGATGAACTACTACTCTGTAAAACTTGACTTTAATCTTTAAGGGCACCTTTTTATCACACAGCACTCCTGAGGTGAGCCTCTACTTCATCCAACCTATTCTAATATGTTTAGAGACATCCTCATCAATCTCACTATTCCCTTAAATCTAGACCCAAGATACTTAAAACTATCCCTCTTACAAACATCCTGGGAATCCAACTTCACCACCACTCCGTCGTCTTACTTTGACTCACTAAACTTGAATTCCAAATACTCCGTCTTTGACCTACTCAACCTAAAACCCTTAGATTCGAGGTTTTTCCTCCAAACCTCTAATTTTTTATTAACACCTACCCGCGTCTCATTAATTAGAACTACATCATTTGCAAATAATATACACTAAGATACCTCATCTTGAATACTCCGTGTCAATACTTCCATATCCACCATAAAACAAAAACGAGCTGAGAGTCGATCCCTGGTGCAACCCTGTCTATACTAGGAAATGGTCAGAGTCCCCTCCCTCCGTCCTCACCTAAGTCTTTCCACCCTCGTACATGTCCTTAATCACTCTGATGTATGCCATCGGACCCCTCTCACCTCCAACCATCTCCAAAGAACCTCCCTCGGGACTTTGTTATAAGCCTTCTCCAGGTCGATGAACACCATGTGTTAATCCCTTTTTTTTTCCCTATACTTCTCCACCAATCTTCTCACTAGGTAGATTGCCTCTATCATCAAGCGAACAGGCATAAATACAACCTAATTCTCCAAAATGGACATGACCCTCCTCAATCTCCACTCAACCACCCTCTTCCAAATCTTCATAGTGTGACAACAGCTTAATGCCCCTATAGTTGTTACAACTCTGAATGTCACCCTTGTTTTTATTCAATGGAATCATCGTACTCTATTTCCAAGCCTCAGGTATTTTTGCAGACTTAAAAATGCCGTTAAACAAATTAGTCAACCAGCTCAAACCATCTCTACCATTAAACTTCCAAAAATCCACTGGAATTTTGTCAAGCCCTGTCACCCTGCCCCTCCACATCCTATGAATAGCCTCTCTGACCTCCTCAAACTTAAAACATCTACAGTAGCCAAAATCCTAAGTATCCTCTGAGTGCTCCAGCTTCCCTAGCTCAATGCTTCTGTCCCCCTCCTCATTCAATAAACCATGAAAATACTCTAGCCATCTCTTTTTAATGTGGATATTCTCCACTAAAACTCTCCCATCCTCCCCCTTAATGCACTTCACTAGATCGAGGTCATATCCCTTTTACTCCCTAGCTTTAGCTAGCCTATACAATGTCTTTTCCCTGTCTTTCTCCTTTAACCCAGTATATATGCTCTCAAATGCTGCTGTCTTAGCCACTATAACTACTAACTTGGCCTCCTTCCTCGCTACTTTGTACACCTCCCTATTCACCCGCTTCTCCTCTTCATCATTACTCTTAATAAACATAACATACGTCTCTTTCTTATTCTCCACTTTCTTTTTAACTTCTTCATTCCGCCACCAGTCTCCCTTATGTCATCTTGCCTGACCCCTCAAAATACACAAAACTTCTCTTGCAGTCTCTATGATGCAACTGGTAGCCCTATCCCATATAACATCCACGTCTCCCCTGCACTCCTAAACCTCTTTTTTCGTCACCTTTTCTCTTATCTCCAGCGCACTAACTGGCGTTAAACCTCCCTACTTAATCCTAGGTCGTCCCTTCTTAACCCTTCTCTTCTTGATCTTCTTGATTATCAAGTCCATCACTAGAAGCCCATGCTGGATCAAAAGATGCTCACTCGAGAAGAATTTATAGTCCTTATAAAAGGCCCTATCCCCCTTCCTAAGCAGCAAAAATTCAATCTAATTCTTGGCTATTTCACTTTGAAAGATAATCAAGTGATCCTCTTTCTTTGAAAAACTTGAGTTCACAACCACCAGCCCAAAAACCCTCATAAACTCCAATAGAGTAGCTTCTTTCCTATTCCTATCATCGAAACCAAAGCCTCCATGCACATTATCATAGCCTCCCGATAAAACCCTGATGTGCCTATTAAAGTCCCCTACGCTGACAATCTTCTTCGAGCTAGGAACACTTCTCACCACCTCGTCCAAAGCCTTCCAAGAACCTGCTTTCACTTCCTCATCCAAGCCCGCCTATGACACGTAAACACTACACACATACAAAGTAAACCCCCTAACGACCAGCTTAATAGTCATTAGCCTATCGCTGACCATCCTAACATCCACTACCTGCCCTCTCAGATCCTCATCCACTAAGATGACTACTCTATTTCATCGCCTCTTACTCCCTAAGTACAACAACTTGAACCTATCCATATCCCTAGGCTTAGATCCTACCCACTTAGTCGCCTAAACACACGCAATATTAATCCTCCTCTTCTTAAAGATCTTCACCAACTCAACGAACTTACACTGGAGGGTCCCTATATTCCAAGAACCTACCCTTAACCTATCCTCTCTTGCCTCTCACCTACCTCTACCACCCCTTACCGAACCAGCCTTACCGTCCGACTTAAACCCCACACCCATCCCTGCCCTCCCCTCTTTACCCTCTCTTAAAACTAACCCCTAATCTAGCCCTCTCAGACATGACCCTACTCTACCATCAACCCCCAAAGCCACTATAAAAAAGTCAGAATAAAGTCCCAAATAGACAGGCAAACAAATAAGGTTTTACAAGACAAAAAGCCATCACACACAAAATACCCTATCTGGTCTAGCAGTAAGAATCACACACAATATCCACCAAAATCTAAATAGCCAGTCATAATAATGGAATAAAACCAAGGAACAGGATAATATATAAAACTAAATTGAAGAAAGTAACTACAGGTCGAAGTTTAGGTGTCAACGGATACTCCTTCTTGCTGCTGATTTTGGCAAAATCTGTTAACAAAATTGGTTGTAGGAGATGTGTCTCTGGACTAGAACACTGGAGATTTGCTTAAATTTAGCCTAAATATTGTTGGTACTTCTAGTGGAATACTTGCCGAAAGCTGTACGTTAGCTTCTCTGCTTACTAACCTTCTTTGATTAGTGCACCGCCCGTACCCATCAACTGACACAAGTCAAGACAGTGGGATCCCTAACCTACCATCAAAAGTTGTATAGCTAAGTGGGGATAGAGAAGGTGAGAGAGGAAGAGGTAGAGACAGGGAAGAAGAGAAACTAGGGAGAGAGAGAGAGAGAGAGAAATAAGGGAGAAAGAGCCACTTACCTGATTCCAGCATTATATATGCCATCACCGGTGTCTTTGATGGAGGCGGTTAGTAACTGTTTAGCAAAAAGGAATGTTTGAGAGATGAACAGTAGAGAGAGAAAGAGAGTTGGGGTAGATACAATATGCACAAAATGCCAGGTCTCGAGGTGGTTTGCCAAGTGAAACTGAACCTCCTAAACAAGTAATGGCAATCACTTTGAGGAATGGTAAAGAGCTCAATGAAGAACCTCCAAGGAAAACTAAGGAGGTAGATCCAGATTTGACTCCCCAACCAGTTACAGACAAAGTTGTTGATCTTTAGAGGAAGTATGAGTACTCAAAAACTAAAGTTGCTGAACAGGTTAAAGAGATACCACCACCAACATCTATATAGAGGCAGAGAAAAGCATAGGAGGTACTAGCTAATTTATGGAGAAAAAACAAGAATTTTAGCCATTCAACTATTACCTTTCTCTTGAGACTGAAATTGAAAAGTGAATAAGAGTGAGTGTGTTATGGATTGTGTAAATTTTGAAGTAGGATTAGTTAGTCCTCATTCAAAGCACTTTTCTACATTATGTTTAGATGATGACATGTCTATGGTGTCATCTAAAATAGTAGAAGAGTGTAAAAATGAGGAACAAGAATCCTATATTCTTAATTTTACACCAAAAAAACAACATAGAAACATACCTCACTTTAAGGTTGAGTGGTTTACCATGCACCATCCATTAGTCAATTCACTCATCTTTGTACCACCACCATATAAGTAGATAAAAAAATTGATGCGAGGTTGAGGGTAAAATTTATATCCTCAAGGTGAAGGAAAAAGTTGATTACGTCATACCGCGACACTAAATCAGGCACTGCTTAGGAGGAAACCCAAGTAATGGTATATTTTATTTTTAGTATTTTAGTTTTAAATTCACTAATTATTGTTTTTATTGAGTCATAGGTTGATGTGAAGTCTGAGTAACAAAAAAACTGAGCTGAGGAGCATGGCGAAGACTAAGTATGGGGCTCCAAGACCCTCTTAATGTATAAAGATACTACTAGATAGGCCTATAGACCTCATAGAGTCTCTAGTTTTAAGTACACTTTGGGGATAAAGTAGATTTTTACGTATGGGGTGGGGAAATTCCAAATTTTAGGAGTAATTTTAAAAAAAATCGTGTTAGGAATAAGTAGGATATTATTGTTGGCACTATATTTAACTGCTTGATGCAAATGTTTTGGTTGTAAAAGCATGTTGATTGTATGAATTACTAATTTTGAGACTCCTAGGCTTATAATTATGACTCTTGTACTTATTGGCTTAATGATTGAATTCATGTGATTGTTTGGTTGAGAGTCTATAAGGATCTTACTTGAGTTGAGCATGTTCCATATGTTTGTAAGGTTTCTGTGTATTCCTTTATGCATGTGATGTCTAGAACTTGTTTGTTGTGTATGTAAAGTGAAATAAAGATGTGGGTTTAGGAGATGATATAGTCATTTCTTTGATAGCCATATTTATACCTTTTTTATGACCTAGCATTGTGCATAATCTTAGTTAGACTCATTAAGTATTTAGCTTATTTTCTTTGGAATCCTCATATATAGCTTGTATCCCCTTCTTTGATTGACCTTAATTTTATCCAAAGCTCCTAAGCGCTTTAGTTAAAATTTACTTGACTTAAGGAGTTTGATATTCAAGTAGGAGAAAGGTGAACCTAAAGCCCTAAAGTAATAGTTATTGGAGTATACAATTGATGTGTTATAGTTAGGAGTGAAAGAAATTTGTGCTAAAAATTGAATTATGAATTAATATATGATACTCCCTCTTATATTGTATGTGATTGAGCTTAATGAGATGGGAAAAAACAAAAGATAACGGTAGACAAAAGTGGTGGAAAGTGGTTGTTAGAAGTGAATTGAATGAAAAGTGTGATGTATTAAAGCGCCTAGGGAAGATGTCACTATTCTTGGCCAAAATAGTTCCTACCCATCCCTCAGTCTACATCACAACCCTTGAAGACCTATTTGATCCTAGGCTTCATCATTCTGATATTAGTAAAGTACTATACTTAGGTAAAGCCTATGGTTCATTTTGTGTAATTTGTGAATTCTTGGTGAGAGTGAGCGCAATTTGATTCTTGTACCTAATTTGTAATAAATTGCATTTATGTGATTGAGTGTGGGTAACTCTCCTATGTGAGGGAACATATTTGATGACATTTGGGTGATTTGTATGATGTCTTTAATTGAATAATATGTATGATTTTTCCAACTAGGTGAGCCAATTCTTGAGGCTAGGATGTTATGGAGTAGTATTCTTAAATTATCAATTATGTTTGTAACATGCTTAGTGTAGAAACTTGCATTCTGTGTAGCCATTGTAGTACTAGTTTGAGTGTCTTGATTGTAGTAGAAATATAGAGTCTTGTCATATGATGATGCTTAGAGTAATGAGTTGTTTGAATATGAACAAGACTTTAAGTGTAGAGTGGTAATCTGAGGTTGATTTATGCACCTCAGTGTTGTTATCCGAGCTTATTTAGCCTTGTTTTGAGGAAAACTTATGTGCTAAATATGTCAATGATGATATAATTGATCATATAAGTGTTCAAGTATTTTATTACATTGTTTAAGGTAATTTCCAAACAAGGTTGTACTTAAATTGGTCACTTAGAGTGAAAACGAGAAAACTAGTGTTACTAGCTTGAGCTAGGTGTTGTTCTAGTTGATCTCGATGGTTCTAATGTGTGTATTGAGTTCCTAATGGTATTATTAAGTAATTATGTGTGAAAAAACTTGTTTTTACTGTTCAAGGTTCAACTGAATGAAGCCAAGAGACAAAACACTAAGCTAGAGATTAATAGGATGAAACTAGTTCTTAGCTGAAGTTTCTAGGTCACTGTTATGGATTGTGTGTTGTTTTGAGCTCTAATTTGTGGTGTTTAATTAAATATGATACTTTATTAGTTGATTATGATGATATATTAATGATATAAAATCTTTAAATCAAGTGTAAATAAGACAAAAAGGCTTGGAATGGATCAACAAAAGCACGGAACAAGATTTGATGTAAAACGGACACTTTAGATGTCCATGGAGCGTAGATGACCCAATCCATGGATATACGGCATTTTCTACACATATAAAGCTTCAAAATGGACCCAAAATAGTTTGTATTTTCTATTATTTCACGTCTCTCACCCTAGTCCCCACTATGGGCTCCACGATGCGGACCCTAGGTCAATTTCGGCAGTTTTGTCCTCCTATAAATAGGACACTAAAACTTGATGTTAGACACCTTGGACGGCTTTGAAACTAGGATATGGAATTTAAAACATTTTAATTAGGGTTTTTATTATTTTAATTTAGTTTATTTACTGACTTTATTATGTATTCATCCATGGTGATTACGGTTATGTCCATGAGTGGCTAAAAGCCCCCTTTTCGGGGTTAAGGCCAAGAAAATGATTAATATTGCTTGAATTGATTTTGGTTTTGATTGATTATCATATTTTGTTATTTATTTATCCTTTTTGTAACTATTTTAAGGATTATCTACCCTTAGAATACATCCATTGTCATCTTTGTGAACTCGGGAGGAGGAATAAGAGGATAAATTATAGGGATAAATAGAGTAAGGTTCTTGTTCTTTTATAAAATAAGGGATTTGAATTAGTGTCTACGATAGGGATATGCCTAAAAGAATTGTTTGGTTCATTGATAGAATGACATCTTAATACATCTAAATGGATTATTGCATCCCCGCTCAATGATGTAGTTGTAATGTCTAGTTAGGTAGAAGATTTGAGGATTGGGAGACCATGATCATACTATAAACCTTGCGAATCAAAAACCAAGATAATTAATCTAACAAACAAATTTCAATATCTTAGTATGATTATTTGTAGAAACTTAACCCTGGGTGTCTCCTTATTGACTGTCCAAGACTTTTACTTTCTCCCATTGTTTACTTTATTTTTAAATCATAATTCTCAAAAACTCTTTTTGTCATATTTGCACCATTGTAATCTCAGTAATTAAGATTGAATTTTATAGTTGTTAAAACAAGTCCCTGTGGTATCGATACTTGGCTTCTGAAGGGCCACTTTACTACTTGGTGAGACCACGTACACTTGCGTGTGCACTTGGGCACATCATCAACTCCTCATGTTTTAGAGGCCTTTAGATAGTGAGACTTGTTTTCAATTTTATTAGTAGTTCAGACATATTTAGTATTATTTCAGTATTACACCTTATCAGAGTTTTTATCAGTATTAGCTTCTGCATTTGATATTTTATTATTAGTTTATTCAGTGCTCACGTTAGGTATCAGATTATGGATTAGCTTGAGGTCACTTATGGCCTTAAGCACAGTGTTACGACTAGAGGGTAGGCTCGGGTTATGACAAAACCTGGTATCAGAGCTTAAGATTTTGCAGTGTCCTAAGATATCTAAAAGTCACATTGAGTAGAGTCTTGTGCATGGGTGAGAGGTGCGCCACACTTATAGGAAAGAGGATATGAGACATTTTATGTAAGTTTTCCTTCTTTTAGTATTCATGTTATGCAAAAGAGCGTGAGCTCTACTGAATTCTTTTTTCTAACTCATCCTTCATCCATTTATAGAAAAATTCCTCCAAAAATAAATAACCAAAGGAGAAACAGGGATCAACCCGTACCACCACCTATATATGAAGTGTAATGACCCGGGACTTCCCCTTAGTCATCACACGATCCTTGCAACCCCGAAGGACTACAAGCTAACCCACGAATGATATCTGCTATGAGCACTGAACAATAATACTGAAATAATAGGTTGAAATTCCATAAGGTTCAAAACATCTAAAATACTGATAATGAAAAACAACATTTGAATCTGAAATACTATCTGAAAAGCCTCTAACTGAATCTTTATGAAAGTGGAGTTGATGGGACAATCCATCTACTAACTCCATCCACTAAAATACTGCTAAGCTGAAGTGCTGAAATAAAAGCATATCCTCAATATATGAGGACTCACTGCTAAATCTACTACAGCTGGCTGAATCAGGCTAAGCGCGGTCAGGAACCTAAGCGTTCGAAACTTTGATATGAAATATCATAAAGAAAGAAAGTATGCATCAGTACGTGAAAATGTACTGGTATGCATCCGTACGTGGAAATGTACTGGTATGCTAGATGAGGTAAGGCTGAATACAAGGGTTCATATGCATGAACAATAACTGACTAAATTATATAGAGTAACTAAATATATGAGTACGTGTATACTATAACTGAGTTTTTCTGAAGCTAAGTACCGAGTTCTGATAACAGTATAACTAATATCTGAAATTACTAATAACTGGATTAATGATAATGATTGAATGTGTCTAACAGTCCTAGTTCTGTAAAACTCCGCTGAGTTTTAAACTAAAGACTGAAACTGAAACTGTGGGAGGTAATCTGCTAACCGACATGCCCCAAATCTGAGCTGATGGGGGTCCAACTTGTAACCCCAGTTGGAAGGGTGCTAATACCATGCCATGGGTACTAGCATTAGAAAACTAGGATGCCAAGCCTAACTGATGGGTGACACCTGGGTAAAGTTAAGCCTAATCTAACGGGTGACCCCTAGGAGGTAGTCAAGCCTAGTCTGACGGGTGACTTCTCATCCTGCATTAGCTACGCAGTTCTTGAGTATAGGGAATGCTACTAAAGACTTTACCTATCTAATGGGGAAGCCGTTATCCCTGCACTCGCTCCGTCATAAATCCTACTCCCAACTGAAAGACACTGAACTAAGTATACTGAACGGTACAGGACTGAAATTGAGATTACTAAGTTTTTCTAAGTTCTATACCTGACTGAATTCTATTGAGTTTTGTTATGGATTGAGAGTACTACTGATCATAACATGACTGATACTATTTTGTTACTGACAATGGCTCTAAGTAACAGCTAGATTGTCGGGTATTAAATACCCCAGGACTCGAATGCATAAAAAGTAAAGCAAATCATCATCTTGAATAACATAGCAATGTTCACTTGGTCATAATTCATTTATAGAGATATTTCATCAAACACTTGTAATGCATTAACTTATACATAGATTGGATCACATAATAACATGTCATGCCTTCACTAGTCAATTCACATAAGCATTTTATCAAACACTTTTAGGGCATAAGCTTGTTCATATACTAACATGTCATGATTTCATCACTTTATTCACAAAGACATTCTATCAAACCTTTGGGGAGCACAACTCCATACACATAATCATAGATAACATATAAACATGGCAACTACAATGCCAAAATTACAATTCCCTGGGTTTAGCATGCAATTCATATAATTCCCCATAAAAATACTAATCTAATTTCACAAATCATATAATAATCATGGATTAAAACCCAATTAACATGATAGAAAAATTAATCCCTTTGTAAATTCAAGGGTTTATCAAGATAATCATATATTCACCACACATGCTATTCAATTTCATGAAACTTGCACTTAAATCATGGATTGAAACCCAGCTACTATCATGAACATGAATTCAATCTAATTCAAACATGAAAATCATAAATATGAGATCTTGTATATTTAAAAAGGGATTCTTGGACTCTATGGGTGAAAGGAACCCATAGATGAACACCTAACATACCTGAGAAGAAGAGTTCTTAAAGGTTCTTGGAAAGATTCTTGAGGATTGACCTTGATTCTTGAACTAGGGTTTGTTTTCTTGAAAGAGAAATACCTTTTGATTTTGGGAGAAAAGTAAATAATAAAGGGTTTAAACATTTTTAGGGATTAAATCCCACATCTGGGCAGAATAAAATCATAGGAAAAGACTATTTTTACCCTTGGTGCAACTTTAATTTTTTGAGAAATTTTCCCAATCTGGACTCCTGGTGCAACGTACCACTTTTGCGCTAGGCCAATGGAAAATGACAACTAGGAAATTGCTTGGTGACTCGATGTGGTACAATCATGTTGCCACCTTAGATGTGACCTGGAAGTTCACCACAATGCGGAGCAATCGTGTTGAAACACTGGAAAAGGATAATTCTAAAATTAATCCTTGGAATGAAGTGCCAATATCGCGAGTCTCACTGGTTTTTGACAATTGCCATTTGGGCTAGCTTCGTGATGCGCTGATGTCTCAGGTGGAACACTGTCTTACTAAAATGGCTCTAACACTTCACCCGAGTGTCGAATTTGGCAAATTTGGTATCGATGGAAAGCTTATTCAATTTTCCACACAATGAAAAGTTAAAATATTGAAAATTCCATATGTATAAAAGTGTATTCATCTTTAAATCAAGTCTTTAACATTTTTTGGATGAATTTAAGCTAGGTAAAAGTATGGAGTGTTACAGGAAGACCCTCGGAATGAACATTTTTCCCTTGCCAAATTTAGGATCATTTTCACTATTTTGGCCCAGAATATTACTTATAAAAATAACCAACAAGCTGTTGCCCTAACCAATCCAATGGTGATCACGGTAAAAAATAGGGTATGCGACTTTACTCGAATGAATCCTCCATTATTTTTTGGGTCTAAGTCTAAGGAGGATCCGCAATAGTTTCTGGATGGTGTGCAGAAAGTGACAGATATTATGGGTGTCACTACTAGTGAGAGTACTGACTTAGCCGCCTACCAATTGCAAGGAGTGGCTCATACTTGGTTTAAGTAAAGGAAGAAGGATAGAGGTGTTGAGGCAGGGCCTATAGAGTGGGAGGAGTTTGCTATGGCCTTCTTAGAGAGTTTTTTCCCACTCGAGTTGAAGGAGTGTAACACCCCGATTTACTGAACCGGAATACTACACAGTACTCATGACCCCGAGGGACCACAAGCTAACCCATGACTGATATCTGTACCTGTATACTGCAAATCATGATATACTAATGCGGAATACATAGAATTGTAAGGCCATAAGGTTTAACTGAATAAAATCATGTGGGGTGAAAATACCCAAAACAACTCAATCTGAAAGCTAAGTCTGAATGTAAATTTGAAAGCCTCTAAAGTATCTGAATAAGGAGTGAAGGAACATGTCTCTAACTAACTCCATAAAATTGAACTGAAGAAATAAATGTATCAAATCATATTATCCTCAAATCAATGAGGACCCACTGTGTCTTTGCGACTGGAATGCTACCGCTACTTCTGGACTGGAGTTCCTATCTCGGAACCTATGGTGTAACATAAAAAGAAAGCACCATAGCTCAAATGCGTCAGTACAACTGGAGTACTGAGTATACGAGGAAGGTAGACTGAACATAAAGGGTTTCAGGCATGAACAATACTGACTGACTAATATGAACGTGGGAGTGCAAACACATATATATAGAAACTGGGATCATGAATACGTGAGAGCATGACCTATAATCTAATACATGGTTTACTGATAACTGTCATGACTGATACTGAAATTAATAACATGGATGACTATATCTGACAGTCCTGTATATACTGAAATCTGAAAAACCCCCTGAGTTTTTTTATCGAGACTGATACTAAAACTGTGGGAAGTAGTGTTTAACCGACATGCCCCATATATACCGTTATGGCTAAGCTGGGGTCCAATCTCTGCCCCGACTGGAGGGGTGCCAATACCGTGCCATAGGTAAGGACAGCCTGTGAGTGACCCTTATTTAGCGGGTACTAAATGAGAATGGTGGGAACCCTAAACTGATGGGTTAAGCCACCTCATCAACCCTAATATGATGGGTTAAGATGTCTCAACCTACGTTGGCTACGTAGTTCTGGAACACAAGGATGACTACTAAGAATCATACCCTGAACTGGCGGGTGAGTTCCCATCCTTGGGGTCACTCGATGCTAACCTCTACTCTCATTTGGAGGGATTGGAAATGAATAACTGACAGTGCATGACTTAATCTTACTAAATTCTATTAACTGGCGGAATGTTACTGATATCTGACAACTGACTAAGATCATATGGTTTTCCTAAGTCACATGACTGACTGAAGTCTATGGAATCATAGCTTGAGTTCAGATATCGTGAAACATGACATGGCTCTAGGCACACAACTTAGTTTTCGGGTACAAGTACCCCCAGGACTCTATAGGAGGAAACTGACACACATGACATGACTTGATCACAAGATTTGAGTCCACAATTCATAATATCATAAGTAAGGCTTTCATAATAAGAATGATTCTCAACAAACTATCACATGATCAGGAATGCACACAACATGTATATACTTGTATGGCTTCAATAACATGGTTATTCCATATCCCAACAATATCATGAGCATCTCGTACAACTTCTTCAATTCAAGACAATAGCACGGGGATCACGTTGAACATAAACTTAGAACATGGAATAGTCATTTAGGACTTATTATGTCATAAAAGAATGATTTTTATTCCCATAGGTATTTTCAAAAACACCTTACATGCACATCTTAGGCATAGGTAGATTCATCAAGATTACAAATATTCAACCACCAACACATATTTATACGTTAAATACCACCATATCCTCACAATAAACATACAAAGATCCCATCTTAGGCATCATCAAACTCCAACCACATGAACATCAACCACTAACAATATAAACATCATAATACAAAATTCAAAAGATGGTTCTTGAGATTTATGGATGAAAGGAATCTATGAATCAACTCATGCATACCTTAGAAGGAAGATTCTTGATGATTGATGGAGGAATTTCATTGAAATTGGATCTTCAAGCTTAGTTATGCAACCCTAGTTGTTTTTCTCTTTTAGTGCTCTTGGATGATGAGATTTGAGATGATAATAGGGTTGTAATATGTTTAGAAGCTATATATTTTGTAGGGTTAAGTTTAGGAACGTGTAAGGAGTGTTAAAAGACTTAATTACCCTTAAAATAACTCAAAACAGAGTGTTTTTGGCACCTGGAACTGACTTAGGCGGTGCCCAAGTGATTGCCTAAGCTAGGTTGGGCGGCGCCTAACCAATCGCCTATGTTTGGTTGGGCGGCGCCTAACCGATCGCCTATCCTTACTGTCTCTCACAAAAATGGGCATAACTTTTTGCTCGGGTATTGGATTAAGGGAAAATTGGTATCATTGAAAAGCTAATTTTATTCTCTACAATTTGATGAGTCTAAATCAGCCAAAATACCGTATTAACATCGAGTTATGCTTGTTCAAAGATGACCCTTGCAAAATCAAACACTAAAACTTGATGGATTCAAAAACTCTTAGCTTGTATTACCTTAAGTGACTCATATGAATATGCTTAATGCATCATAAGCTATCCTATCACTAGGATATTCATTGTAAGTCATGTACTCAAGTATGAATCATAGGATAGGAGATTTCATATATAGGAATACTTATTCACTTCCTAGCTTAAAAACATGCGGGGTATTACAAGGAGTCCAAAGTACTGGAGTTTATAAATTTGAAGCAAGGTAGCATGAGTGTGAAGGAGTAATCACTTAAGTTTACCTAGTTGGTGAGGTATGCTCGGATTATGGTGGTTGATTCTAGGGCTAGAATGAGTAAGTTTATGTCTGGTGTATTGAATGATATAGTCAAAGAGTGTTGAATAGCTATGTTGATTAAGGATATAGACCTTTCAAGATTGATGGTTTATGCACAGTAGATATAGGAAGAAAAGCTCAAAGAAAAAGAGAGAGAGAATAAGAAGGCTAAAATCGGTAGCTCAACTTCTCACAGTAAAGTTATGAAGGTGGGAATCATTCTCATTTCTGCCATAAATTTTCATTTCTAGCCCTATCTTCAGCTAGTACGCCAGTGCTTAAGTTCAGGCAAGATAATTGGGATAGAGTGCCAGTATCTAAGTCCTAGTATAGTATGAATAATAGTCATACCAGTCTGCTCTATGAAAGATGTGGTAAGAACCATCTAGGAAAGCGAAGGATAGGCAATGATATATGTTTTTGATGTGGCAAGCCAGGCCATAGGATCAAGGATTATTTAGGGGTTACCCAGAAGGGAAAAAATTTTCATTAACAAGGTCAGTCTAACTTTTCATCAGCTCCAACAGGTGGCCTAACTCAGTAGGACACCACCTCCAGTGCCACCAACGGGTAGCATTATAATGAAATTTATGCTCTCCAAAGTCGACATAATCTGGAAAGTTTTCATGATATGGTTACGGGTATGTTTCAAGTCTTCCATCTTTATATATATGCATGGATAGAACCTGGAGCTTTGCTTTCTTTTGTCACTCATAAAAATGTAGACTATGATGTCAGTCTCGATATTTTAGCAGAACCCTTCTTAGTGTCTACCCCAGTGGGTAGTTCTATTGTAGCCAAATAGGTATACAAAAATTATCTCGTCACTTTGTCTTAGAAAGTTACTTCAATTGACCTTGTAAAGTTAGATATGATCGATTTTGATGTCATTTTTTACAAGGATTGGCTCCACTTAAGTTATGATTCAATTGATTGTAGAAATAGAATAGTACAGTTCTGGTACCCTAATGAGCCTGTTATTTAATGGATGGGTAGTACTTCAGTTCCTATAGGTTGATTTGTCTCCCTTAAAGCAGGGAAGATTATATACAAGGGTTACATTTACCATCTTGTTCAAGTTAGGGACTCAAATATTGAAACTCTATGTAATACCCCATAGTTCTACCTAGCTTAAATTCATTCAAAAAATGTTAAAGACTTGTTTTAAAGATGAATCCACTTTTATACATATGGTATTTTCAAGATTTTCACTTTTTATCTTGTTGGAAATTGAATAACCTTTCCAACGATATAAAATTTGCCTAAATTCGATAATCGGATAAGAACTTATGACTATTTCAAGTCCTTATCATAAAATAGTACCATGTTAGTCAGTGGTGCACCGTTCTATAAGAGAAAATGGCATTTTTCAACTTCCAGTGAACCTTTGTGTTTTCACTGCATCGTAGAAAACTTCAAGGTCCCAGCTATCCAATTCCAGTAGGAATTCGCAATTTGTCCCGCATCGCACCATGGCCAAATTTAAGAATTTGTATGGTATCGTGATAGCTCTGCATCGCGCTGTCAGCCCAGTTCCTAATTGTCACTTTCCAATGACATGGCATGATATCGCCGCGTCGCGTCGGGTGCCAAAATTAGGATTTTAATCAGTTTTAAGTTTTTAATGTCAAGGGCCTTTAAGTCTTTTTCCATGGCCCTAATCAGCTTAAGCACGTACTTAGCCCTAAAGTTACATGGTCATATCATTACTCATCCAATTTTTCCCCAAAATAAGTAACTCTCTCAATCCAAGAAACCCTAGCTCTTAAGAATCAAGGTAAATATCAAGAAATCTATCCAAGGACTCCAAGAACCTTCAAGGTTTCCTTTCTAAGGTATGCATAGTATTCGTCCATGGACTCCTTTAATCCATGAAGCCCAAGATCTCTTTTAAAAGTTCAAGTATATGGATTTTTATGAATTCCATGTTGGGTTTGCTTTTGTTCATATTGATAATGACCAATTGAATTCTAATCCATGTTTGGTGATAAATTTTAAGTGCAATTAATTATTATAGGTGTAGATTCATGTGACCCCATGATTAAACCCTTGAATGGTGAAATTAGAACTGAATCATGATGTTTACTTATTGCGTAATATTGTCTACATATACTATGCTCACTATGTGTTTGATTAAATGCCTTTGTAAAGGAAAAGTACCATACTAGTAGGATAATATGAAATCCCCTTTCATATACAAGTTCATGTATGTCAAGTGTTTGATGAAATGTCTTAGTCAATGGATTATGGATATATGTGTAGCCATTGTTGTACTTTAGCATTTATGCCATGAATTACTTTCATGATATTGAGTCCTGGGGTATTTAATACCCGACAATTTAGCTGTGTGCCTAGAGCCAATGTCATGTTTCCATGATACTCACAGTCAAGCCCTGATCCATAGAATTCAGTCAGTCATGTGACTCAGGAAAACTCAGTAAACTCAGTAATCCCAGTAATCTCTGAAAGCTTAGTAATTTAGTAATCTCAGTAGTATTCTACCAGTCAATGGAATTCAGTGAACTCAGCTCAGTTCAGTTAATCATGTTCAGTGTCCATTCAGGTGGGAGTATGATTTAGCACCGAGTGAACCCAAGGATGCGGACACATACTGAAAGATGAGGGTATGATCCTTAGAAACAATCCTTGAATTCCAGAACTATGTAGCCAGCATAGAATGAGATATCAACACTGACAGATGAGGGTTGATGAGGTGGATAAACACTATAAGATGAGGGTCCTATTGTTCTATTTTGAGGACACTGTTAGATGAGGGTCACTCACAGCTTATCCTTACTAGTGGCGTGGTATTGACTTCCTTCCAATTAGGGTTATAGATTTGACCCCAATACAGCTATAATAGATTATGAAGGGCATTCCGGTTAGATGACTACTTCTCACAGTCTCAGTCTTAGTCTCAGTAATGGAACTCAGAGAGTTCTATAGAATTTAGGACTGTCAGATACAGTCATCTCAGAACAATACAAAACTCAGCTAGTTCCATAAGAACCTAGACTATCAGATACATTCGTTCAGTATCAGTTATTTTAGTTATACCAGATATCAGTATCTCATGTTATCAATACTCAGACTGAGTAATCATGTTATCACGAATTCAGTTACAGTCTTTTATTTATGCATGTATTCTCACGTTCATGTTATATAGTCAGTTAGCATTGTTCATACATTTGAACCTCATGCATTCAACCTACCTCACTTGTATACCAGTACATTCAATCATACTAACACATTTGTTGTATGGTGTTTTATACCATAGGTTCAGAAACACGTGCTCCAAAGCATTAGTAGCATTCAAGATTTTAGCAGTCAGATTTAGCAGTGAGTCCTCATCCTTCGAGGACATAATCATTACTTTATTTATTCATTCCTTAGTTTATTTAAATAGTTGGAGTTAGTTGGGGACATGTCCCATCAACTCCTTATTCGGACAATTTAGAGACTTTCATACTACAGTGTTTTCAGACTAGATATTTTCATACATTGTTTTAGTTTTGGTATTATTGTACCATATTATTCAGAGATGGTTTTATTACATGTTTATCAGTTTTGAACCTTATGGCCTTTCAGCCTTTATTTCTGCATTTATACAATATATTATGCAATGTTCAGGTATAGATATCAGTCATGGGTTAGCTTGTGGTACTTCGAGGACATGAGCACCATGTAGCATTTCGGGTATAATATTCAGGGCATTACACTCTGAGTCTTAAGTCAGTTCCTGTAGTGAATGAGTTTCTTAAGTTGTTCCCTGAAGATCTTCCCGGAGTTTCTCCCGAGATGGAAATTGACTTTGAAATAGATATCCTCCTTGATATGTAGCCTATCTTAATTCTACCTTACAAAATGGCTCCAGCTGAGCTGAAGGAATTAAAGAATCAGTTGAAAGATCTCTTAGATAAGGGTTTCATTAGTCCTAGTATTTCTCCGTGGGGTGCTCCAATTCTTTTTGTGCATAAGAAATATGGTTCTTTTAGAATGTGCATCGACTACCGTCAGTTGAACAAAGTCACAGTTAAGAATAAGTATCCTCTCCCCAGGATTAATGACTTGTTCGACCAACTTCAAGGTGCAAGCTATTTCTCTAAGATAGACCTCAGATTCGACTATCATCAGTTCAAAATTAGAGAATGTGACATCCCGAAGACAACCATCAAGACTCCGTATGGTCACTTCAAATTTTTAGTTATGTTTTTGGACTAACAAATGCTCCTGCAGCTTTTATGGACTTGATGAATAGGGTGTTCAAGCAGTACTTAAACATGTTCGTCATAGTCTTCATAAATGACATACTTGTCTATTCTCGTAGTGATGGGAATTGAGTTGAACCTCGTAGTGATGGGAATTGAGATTACTAGCTTTCCTTGGTCACATCATTTCTAATGATGGGAATTTAGTTGAACCACAAAAGAACAAAGTAGAGAAAAACTGGCCTAGACCCATATCTCCATCAGATATTAGGAATTTCTTAGGTTTATCTGGTTACTACGGATGGTTTATTGAAGGATTTTCTTCTATTGCTTAGCCTACGATAAGAATTTTCAAGAGTTGAAGACTTGACTTACTTTCTCTCCAGTATTGACTCTACCATAGGGTTTATATAGTTTTGTAGTTTATTGTGATGCTTCTAAAGTTGGTCTTTGTTGTGTGCTGATGTCAGTGGGTAAGGTTATAGCCTATGCCTCTAGATGGCTTAAACCCCATGAGAAGAACTACCCAACCCATTACCTTGAGTTAGCAGCAGTTGTCTTTGCCTTACAGACTTAAAGGCATTACCGTTATGGTGTCCACGTTCACGTGTTCACTGACCATTAGGGTTTACATTATGTATTCATACAAAAGGATCTAAATCTTTGTCAGAGAGGATAGCTTGAATTATTGAAAGACTATGATATGAGTATATTGTATCACCAGGGTAAGGCTAATGTAGTGACCGATGCCCTTAGTAGATTATCTATGGAAAGTGTTATGCATGTTGAGGAGTGATACACTAAGAACATGGAAAACACAAGAAATGCACAAACAGTTCACTAAAGAGCCAAACTCGAGAACCCCCAATAAGACCTAGTCGAGTTGAACAATAATAATGGAAACAACACAACATCAAGGTGAATTGACACCTATTTTAGTGAGACAACAAACTAACAAGGAGGATAACAAGATGAAACAACAATAGGATGAACAACAATAACAATAATGCCCCATACAACTTACACTAAACAAGAGAAAACAATACAAGATGACAATAAAAGTAAAGGGATAGATAGATAGACCAATGGTTGGTATAACCTTAAGAACCCAAGAGATTATTCCACTTTTGGACCCATAACACCAAACACAACAAAGACCTATCTCTTAAGTAACAAAAGATCGTATTCCACATCTTAAACATCGATGTTTCCAAGTAAAACACAATCACTAGTGATTCCACACTAGTTCTTGACCTAGTTTAAGTTTGGTGCCTCAAAGGAGAGAGGACTTGTGTTCTTTTGTGTCTTATAACTTACAATATTCTAAAAAACTAACTAAATAAACCCTAAAATGTTCCTTATATAGTACATTACATAATAGAAACTAAAATGACCAAAACACCCCTCTACTAAGGGTTCCCATCAAATGTAGATTAGTGTAGTGTTTTGGATTATTTAGTGTGTATTTTGGGCCTCTTTTACACTTCAATTACACACACCAAGGATCGGGTCCAACACGCACTCTCACAAGTCCTTATCCGTGATTATGCTTGTATCATACTCTCTATCTTGAGAGGAATGTGTCTATAAATTCATAATTTCACCTCGTTCAATTGGCCATTTCCAAATAAACCAATTAAAACAGCCCGCAAAACATGAGATGGCACTAAACAGTATGCAAGAACATGAGGAACCTGAGAAATCAATAACACAAGTCTTGGCAAACTTCTTTATTTTGAACCTCGGCTTTCTCTCCATCTTGAGCCTTGTCTGCAATCTCATCAGAATTAAGTCTCCTACCATCATACAAGCATCATCGTAGGCTCCATATCCATCATATTCCCTTCTACCATTCTTCTCTACATGGACATGTCGGCTTTAGTGAAGTATAGTTTCAGTTGAGATAATTAATTTGGTAAAATAGAGCTTTTGTTGTGGAGCTTGAATGGGAGGGATTTGTCTTCCAAGTCCTTTTTGTTGGACTTGAGCGAATTATGGAGGGATTGACCTATGTAGGTCTCAAGTTTGAGGACATTTGGTAACTTAGCTTATGTTTATGTCATTTGGTGGTAGTGTTGGAGGATTGATCGTTTGGTGTGAAACTTCGGGGGAAAAGGCGGTGGAACTGTCTTGGTCATGCTCACTTGAGGAAACATTGAGTTGAATAGTAGAAGCACGAAAACTCCTTCTACTCTCCAAATGATCCAACTTCTCACCAAATGTTGTCACCTCCATTTGCATTTTAACCATGTTTCAGTTAAGAGTTTCAATCCTGGCCAAGATAGCATTAATAACATTGTTATGTATTGTAGCCAAGAAGTTACTACAAAACACCAAACAAGTTAGTTGTACAAAAAAGGTCCTCATATTCTCTCTTTATTTCTTTGCCTCTTAGATTCCTCACACTTAATCTCACAAGCATTGCAAGTTTGCTAGTACTCCAAGAGGTATTGAGAGGTGAATAAAATGTTTACTATGACTCCAAAGAGTAAGGAAAACACACAAGGACGTATTACAATGACTCAAAATAACTAAGACACACAAAGGAAAGTTAACATGAAGAACGATTTCAAAACTAATTCACAATCTGGTACTAGCTTGTAAGTTAGATTTGGAATCAACAAATGAAACTAAAGACACAAAATAAAACTAAAAAATAAAAAATTGAGCCAAAATTTGTCATTTGAACAGGAATTTGATGATGTGTCACCTCCTAATTGGTCACGGTCCCACAAGTTTTTAATCACTATTCTTGAAATTTTAATCCTTACACAATTGGAATGGGAGAAATTGACTTTGGAGGGAAAACACAAGTCTTCTAGTCTCTTTTCAAATTAAAACTCAAAAGAAAATAATTGACTTGTACTTGTTCCATAAAATAAGGCCCTTGTAATATGGAAAAGTAGGTGAGATATGATTGACAAGTCCTTGGTAGTTGTAAGTCTTTCAAGATTTAACAAGTTCTACACCTTGTATTTCACCTTTTGAAGATCTAAGTTCAATTTAATATTAATAAGGTGAGGAATATGATCAATAAATTCAAAAATACAATAACCACAACAAGAACATCCAACAACAATCTCCAAGAACAACAACAATTCCACAACAACAAGGTCAACTACAAAACCTCCAACAAACGGCCTAGTCTCTTGGTGTTGTATTTCGGTTTTAAACAAGAGATGAAGGTTGTGAAAGACTTCAAGAAAAAAAATAACAACAATACTCCTTTCAACAACAACAACCACAACACACAACCAAGTCAAGTTTTCTCAACAACAATGTTTACTACACGGTCATACCTTGTTCACAACAACGATCTCAACAATTCAAGCTCAATTTTAGATCTAGACTCGAGAGTGTTAGATAAGAAGAAAAATCATACTAGAAACCACAGAACAAACAATAGAATAGTTAGATATATAAACCACAATTCAACCAAGATTACAACAACAAGAACAAATATTTCTCGGCCAAGAACAAAAATGGACAGATTGCACCTTTTTATGAATTTTTAGATTTTCAATGATTTTTTTTATTTTCTAACAAGCAAGCCCAATATTGATCTTGTAAGAAAAATATAAATCCATGATTTGATACCAAATGGTACACTAAGAACTTTTAAAACACAAGTAATGCACAAATAGTCCACTAAAGAGCTAAACCCGATAACCCCCAAATGAGACCTAGTCTCGGGTTGAACAACAACAATGGAAACAACATGATATCAAGGTGTATTGACACCTATTTAAGCTATCCAACAAACTAAAAAAGAGTATAACAAGATAAAACAACAATTGGATGAACAACAACAACAACAAAGCTCCCACACGGCTTACACTAAATAAGAGAAAATAATACAAGATTATAATAATAGTAAAGGGATAGATAGATAGACCAATGGTTGGTATAATCTTAAGAACCAATAGCTTATTCAAATCTTTGACCCTTAACACCACACACAAAAAATACCTATCTCTTACGTGACACAATATCAGATTCCACCTCTCAAGCATCAACGTTTCCAAGAAAAACACAATCACTAGTGATTCCATACTAGTTCTTGACCTAGTTTCAGTTTGGTGCCTCGAAGGAGAGAGGAATTGTGTTCTTTTGTGTCTTATGTCTTACAAAATTCTCAAAAACTAACTAAAAAAACCCTACAATATTCCTTATATAGTATATTACATAATAGAAAATAAAATAACTAAAACACCCCTCCATTAAGGGCACCCATCAAGTGTAGATTAAGTGTAGTGTTTGGACGGTTTTAATGTGCATTTTGGGACTCTTTTACACTTTAATTACACACACCAAGTCTTGGGTACAACACACACTCTCATAATTCCATATCTATGATTATTCTCATATCAAGGAGGATAACAAGAAGTTCATCCGTGAGGTTCATTAGTTTTCTTGATTGGGTGTTTGGTTAGTTGATTTAGCCGAAGGTAGTATATAGGTTCAGGATGGTTCAAAATCTTCATTGGTTGCCAAAGTAAAAGAAAAGAAAGATAGGGATCCTATTTTAGTCAAGTTGAAGGAGACAGTTTGAGATCAGAAGGTTGAGGGTTTCTCCCAAGGGGAGATAGTGTGCTTCTTTATCAGGAGAGGTTATATGTTCCAAGTATGTATGGTTTGAGATAGAGAATATTAGAAAACACGTGTGCGGGGTGATATTCTATTCATCCAAGAGACACCAAAATGTATTATAATTTGCAAAAAATCTATTGGTGGAATGATATGAAGAAAGATATTACAAAATTTATGGCTAAGTATTCGAATTATTAGCAGGTCAAGGTTGCGCACCAAAGGCCTAGTGGTTTGCTTTAGGAGTTTAGCATCCCCACTTGGAACTGGGAGATGGTGAAAATGGATTTTGTGATAGGGTTACCTCATACGCATCGTAAACATGATTTGATTTGGGTCAGTATAGATAGAATAACTATGTCATCTCATTGTTTGCCAATTCATACTTCGTATTCAACTGAGTATTATGCTAGACTCTATCTTAGGGATTTGGTAAAGATGCATGAGGTTCCATTGACCATTATTTCTGATAGAGGTACCCAGTTTACCTTTACTTTTGGAAGGCTTTTAAGAAGGGTCTTGGTACGTAAGTCTATCTCAGTATAGCTTTGTATCCTCAGATAGATGGTCAAAATTAGATGTTAGAGGACATGTTGAGGGCTTGTATTATCGACTTCAAGGGTAGTTGGGATGACCACTTGCCTTTGATTGAATTTCCTTACAACAATAGTTATCACTCCAGTATTCAAATGGCTCCATTTAAGGCTCTCTATAGAATAAGGTGTAGATATCCTATTGGTTGATTTGAAGTAGGTGAGGTTTCTTTGATAGGGCCAGATTCAGTATGTGAGATGATGGAGAAAGTTCAGTTGATTTGAGAATGATTGAAGACAACCCAGAGTTGATAGAAATCTTATGCGGATGTGAGAAAAAGAGATCTTGAGTTTGATGTTGGTGACTTGGTTTATTTGAAAATTTCACCCATGAAAGGATAAAGAGTTTGGTAAGAAAGGAAAGCTCAGTCCGCTATGTTGGCCCATATAGGATTGTGAGCCATTTTGGAAAGATAACTTATCAGTTAGAGCTGCCTGCAGAATTGACATCAGTATATTCGGTGTTTCATGTCTCCTTGTTAAAGAAATGCAGTGGTGACCCAGCTTTTATCATTCCCATAGAGAGTGTGGGCATCAAAGATAGCCTTTCCTAGGAAAAAGTCCCAGTTGAGATCCTTGATCGTCAAATTTGTAGGTTGAGGAATAAAGAAGTCCCCTTGGTTAAGGTTCTATGAAGGAATCAATCCGTTGATGGAGCTACTTGGGAAGCAGAAGCCGATATGCGAGCCAAGTATACTAATTTTTCTCTACAAATTCTAATCTAGCATGAGGTAATGGTCTTTCTTAAGTGATTTTTTCATTTTCTATCTCAAATATATAACCATCCTCATGTCATAATATGCATTCATAAAATTTAGTTCAGTCCATGCGTCATATTTCAGATTCAGCTATTTAACCATGATTCATCTTATAAGTATTTAGTGCATGATACCAGTCTTCTTAGTACCTCAGTTCAGACAATTTTATTTGGGGACAAATGATTCCGAGGGGAGATATTATAATATCCCACAAAATCCTAGAAAAGTTTTCATCTATCCAACACATGTTTAGAGGTTCCAAAGCCATTAATTTACACTAAATACAAGTGACATGGCCATTCTAACACCCCAAGATTTTGAAAATTTTAATTTTTGTCCTTCCCAAGTTTAAAACATTGATATATGAGTTAAAATTTGTTTAGTGATGTAAAAAGGGTCATCTGGGGGAGTTTCATAATTTTTTATAGAAGTTTGGGGTATTTTTGGACTATGGAGGTAGTATGCCTCCGAAATTTTAGCATGTCATGGAGGATAGTCTTTGAGATGTGCTGCATGTCATATAGGTTAGCCTCCGTGATACGCAGCGTATCACGGAGGCTAGCCTCTGTGCCACGGAGGCTGTGTAGATCCTACAGCTTCACTAAAGGGGTGAGGGACATTTTGTTCATTTCCCCTTCTCCCTAAATGCCCAATTCACGAATTTAAAACCTTAGAGGGGCATTATTTACCCCATTCATCATCAGTTAATAACATATAATCATCTCTCATTCTCAAGAACAAAAAATTGAAACTTCTTCTGAGAATTCAACAATCCAAGGTCCTGATTCCAACTTTTCTTTACGAATTCAAGCAACTTAGGTATATGGGATATTCATCAATGGGTTCCTTCCACCCATTGAGTCCCAAAATCCCTTTTTTTTCCAAGTATAGACCACTTTTTCTCATTTTTTATAAAGTTTCAATGTTAATTACTCCCTCCATTTCAAAAAAATGACCTACTTTCCTTTTTAGTCCGTTTTAAAAAGAATGACCCCTTTCTTTTTTTGGAAATAATTTAATTTCAAATTTCCACATGGCATGATTAGGACTACAAGATTAAAGGGCATTTTAGTACATTTGACACAACTTTAATTTAAGGCCACAAGATTCAAAAGTCTTCTTTATTTTCTTAAACTTTGTGCCAAGTCAAAGTAGGTCATTTTTTTGGAAACGGGGCGAGTATGAATTTACTCACTTTTATCTTAATAATTTTGAATACAAACAATGAAATTATGTTTCCCCATGATAATTATACTTTTGCATGGTTAATAATCTCATTCATCCATATCATGTTATGTTGACACCATGTTAATTTATCAATGATGAATTAAACCATGTGAGCATGTTGTCCTCATAAGGTTATCATATTCCCATACCTATGATCATGAATTTCATCAGTTAGTAATATATTCTATGTTTTGGGTCTCTAAATCATTAATTTCCATATAGTGTTTTAAATGATATCACTTTGTTTAAAGTATTATTTAGTGTCGGGGGGTTATGAATACCTAATACCTATATATTTTTGAATTCAAGTAACAAATCAGTAAGAATCATGATTTTGCTACCAAATTTAGATTATCATATTCATGTTGAGCAATTATTAATTGTGAGTCCTGTTATCTTTAATCAAAACCAGGGTCAGTTCATTTAGGAGAGGACTTAGCACCGAGTGAACCCAGGGATGAGGGTTCACCTGCTAGTTAGGGGTGTGACCTTTAGTAGCAGTCTCTAAGTTCCAGAACTACATAGCCAGTGTAGGTTTTGAGAGGTCTTCCTACCAGTTGAGGGTTGATACTCTCTTAATGGCACCTTTCAGTAGAGGGTGACACTCTGGTCCTTTGGGATATCAGCTTTATTAGATCCATATCATCAGCCATGTGTTGGTACCCGTGGAAAGGTACCGGCACCATACTAGCTAGGGTTATAGGTTAGACCCCGATCAACTCAAATTGGGGTATTTTTGATTACATGATAGCTCCTAAAGTTTTAGTTCAGTATTCAAATTATATCAGTTCAGGCTTGCATGACCAAATGTTCAGTTCTAGCTATTCAGTTAGTAAGTTTACAAATTATTTTAGTACATATTTTACTTTGTCTTGCATTTGTTTTCATGTTCTTCCATTCATGCTCAATATCTATATGCACTTCATCTAATCCTTATCTCGGGTACCATTACATTCAAAGTACTGATTACATACTCTTTTTTGTGCTATGTTGTCTTATGACATAGTTTCGGATGCTTAGTTCCTCGATCACCTTAATTAGTTCAGTACTACTCAACAGCAATTATGGTGAGTCCTCAACCATAGAGGACAAGTTATTTGCAGTTACTTCTAGTATTTTCCTTCTTTTATACAATCGAAATTAGTTGGGGGTTTGTCCCATCAATTCCTTATGTTGTAAATACTTTTAGATTGTTAGACTTGTTTTCAGTTTTATTAGCAGTTAAAACATATTGAGAATTGTTTCAGTATTACACCTTATCATAGTTTTATCAGTATTAGCTTCCGTATTTGATATTTTCTTATTATTTTATTTAGTTCTTATAGAAGATGCCAGGTCATGCATTATCTTAGTTTCACTTATGGCCTTAAGCATCGTGTTGACTAGGGGTAATCTTAGGTCATGACAGTACTCAGGTATGAGTGCACCGCACGAATAGCTGATGCAGGAAACATTTAAAGTCTATTCAAGGTAGTGGTTGATCTATGTATCTGGAGTTGACTACTACCTTAAGAAAGACTATGTCTTATTGTATTTAGAGACAAAGTTAGTTCTTTTCTGGATATCCTATGTATATTTTGACTTTGAGTTGTAGTGGTTCTTAAACTTTTCTTGTATTTTGGTATTGATTTCTCTTGCTATATTGGTTTGGGAGATAGGCTCACTTGTTAAGGCTTGCCGCGATAAGTGCCATCATGACTATTGGTTTTGGGCCATGACATTCATTCGTAGATGAATGATCCCAAGAGGGAGATATTGTAATACCTCAAAAATTAGATATTGTAATACCTCAAAAATTAGCATCATGGTTTAGTAGTTGTTCATGCCCTTTTAAGCTTAGAATTGGAGTTGGCTGACATTTAAAGTTATTGAGAATTATTTTGAAAGTGTTCCATTATATAGGTGGGAGTTTACAATGTTAAAAATTGCATGTGCATCATGTTCTAGAATCCTATGCATACGGACTTACGCTATTGCTAGAAGAAATCTAGAGGGAAAACTTCTACATCATAGCATACTGGAGAGTGTGTCATAAGGTAGCAGTACACGCATAGCAGCATGCCATGAGGTTGGCTGGTGCATTATTCTGTAGGCCACACTCGACCCTTCCACATGCAAAATGTTTCCTAGGATATAATGAGGATGTTTTGGTCGTTTTCCCTCATAGAAGCCCTCATAGTATGATATTACACCCTAAACACCTAGGACGTAGGAAAAAATTCATTGTTATTTTCTTTCTCTTCCTCTCAAACTCTTAGAAATCAAAGATCATCTCCAAGGTCAAGCTTAAGGGTTTCCAAGCCGAATTCATCCAAGTTCTTCCTTAAGGATAATCATCCTTTTCAGGTACATAAGAATTTAGTGAGAAAAAACTTTGAATCCTCATGCCATAAATTAATAAGCATGATGAATAGAAGTTTAAAATTAGGGTTTTTAATCCCGTGTCTATGACTTTACTAATTCTACCTCTTGGGTTGATTTTACTGATGTTTAACCTTGAAAATCTATAGTAAGATATATAATTTGACATCTTTCTCAACTTTGATACATTAGTATCTATTTAGATGGGTTAAGGATTAAGTTAGTCAACTTTGTAATAATCTCCAAAATTTAAGCTGTGTTTTATGAAATTTCCTTGTACTTATGTTTCAAAGCATGTTTTTAAGAAATCTTAGTTATTATGAAGTTCATAGACACTGAATTATTTGATTTTGAGCGAAGTCTCATGCTATGCTTTCAGATAGATTTCACATAATGGGTTTTATGAGCATATATGATAACAATGATAGTTTTGTAATACGAGAATAATCACGGATATGGACTTGTGAGAGTGCGTGTTGGATCGACCCTTGGTGTGTGCAATTGAAGTGTAAAAGAGGCCCAAAATGCACACTAAAATTGTCCAAACACTACACTTAATCTACACTTGATGGGCGCCCTTAGTGGAGGGGTCTTTTGATTATTTTAGTTTCTATTAATTAATTTACAATATAAGGAACATTGTAGGGTTTCTTTAGTTAGTTTTTGAGAATATTGGAAGTCATAAGAAACAAAAGAACACAAGTCCTCTCTCCTTTGAGGCACCAAACCGAAACTAGGTCAAGAACTGGTGTGGAATCACTAGTGATTTTGTTTTGCTTGGAAATATCGATGCTTGAGAGGTGGAATCTAATGTTGTGTCACGTAAGAGATAGGTCTTTGTTGTGTGTGGTGTTAAGATTTTAGGAGTGGAATAAGCTCTTGGGTTCTTAAGATTATACCAACCATTGGCCTAACTATCTATCCCTTTACTTTTATTATAATCTTGTATTAGTTTCTCTTGTTTAGTGCAAGCCGTATGGGACATTGTTGTTGTTGTTGTTTATCCTATTTTTGTTTCATCTTGTTATCCTCCTTGTTAGTTTGTTGTCTTGCTGAAATAGGTATCAATACACCTTGATATTGTGTTGTTTCCATTGTTGTTGTTCAACCTGAGACTAGGTCTCATTTGGGGGTTCTTGGGTTTGTCTCTTTAATGGACTATTATGTGCATTTCCTGTGTTTTCCAAGTTCTTAGTGTATTTTTTGTATTAGATCATGGATTGATCTTAGTCCTAAAAGATCAATCTTGGGCTTGCTTGTTAGAAAATTAAAAAAAAAATTTGAAAAGCTGAAAATTCGCAAAAAAGGTACAATCTATCCATTTTTGTTCTTGGCTGAGAAATTATGGTTCTTGTTGTTGTAGTCTTAGTCGAATTATGGCGTCTAGATCCAAGTTTTCTCTTGTTTGTTTTGTTGTTTCTATTGTTAGTTTTCTTCTTCTCTAACACTCTTGAGTCAAGATCTAAAATTGAGCTTGGATTGTCGAGATTGTTGTTGTGAACAAGGTATGACCGTGTAGTAGACATTATTGTTGAGAAAACTTGACTTGGCCATGTGTTGTTGTTGTTTTTGTTGAAAGGAGTGTTGTTGTTGTTGTTCTTGAAGTTCTTCACAATCCTTATCTCTTATTTAAAACTGAAATACAACACTAAGAGTTTAGGCCGTTTGTAGGAGGTTTTGTCGTTGACCTTGTTATTGTAGGATTGTTGTTGTTCATGGAGATTGTTGTTGGATGCTATTCTTTTGGTTATTTTGTTATTGAAGTTCTTCATCATATTCCACACCTCGTTAATATTAAACTGAACTTAGATCTTCAAAAGGTGAAATAAAATATATAGAACTTGTTAAATCTTGAAAGACTTACAACTACCGAAGACTTGTTAATCACAACTCACCTACTTTTCCATATTTCAAGGACCTTGTTTTGTGGAACTGGTACAAGTCAAGTCTTTCCTTTTGAGTTTGAATTTGAAAAGAGACTATAAGACTTGTATTTTCCATCCAAAGTCAATTTCTTTCATTCCAATTGTGTAAGGATTAAAATTTCAAGAATAGTGATTAAAAACTTATGGGACCGTGAACAATTAGGAGGTGATACATCATCAAATTACTACTCACACGACAAATTTTGGCTCAAATTTTTATATTTTAGTTTTATTTTGTGTCTTTATTTTCGTTTGTTGATTCCTAATCTAACTTACAAGCTAGTACTAGATTGTGAGTTAGTTTTGAAACCGCTCTTCGTGTTAACTTTCCTTTGTATATCTTAATTCTTTTGAGTCATTGTAATATGTACTTATGTATTTTCCTTACTATTTGTAGTCATTGTAAATGTTGGATTCACTTCTTGTCACCTCTCGGAGTACAAGAAAGCTTGCAACATTTGTGAGATTAAGTGTGAGGAATCCAAACGGCAAAGAAATAAAGAGAGAATGTGAGGACCTTTCTTGTTCAACTAACTTGTTTGGTGTTTTGTAGGTAACTTCTTGGCTACAGTGGATTAGCTTGTAAGACAAATCCCTCCCATCTAAGCTCTCAACCAAAACTCCACTTTATCAAAGCCGACATATCCAGATGTTGGCCAAAACTTGTGTTATTGAGTTCTCAAATTCCTCATATTTTTGCAGACTGTTTTGTGCCATCTCATGTTTTGTGGGCTATTTTGAGTGGTTTCTTTTAAAGTGGCTAATTGAACGAGGTGAAGCCGTGAATTTATGAACAAATTCCTTTCTAGATGGAAATGATGATATGAGAATAATCAAATATATGGAATTGTGAGAGTGCATATTGGACCCGATCTTGGTGTGTGCAATTGAAGTGTAAAAGAGGCCCAAAATGCACACTAAACCATCCAAACACTACACTTAATCTACACTAGTTGTGCGCCTTTAGTGGAGGGGTGTTTTGGTCATTTTAGTTTCTATTATGTAATGTACTATATAAGGAACATTGTAGGGTTTAGTTAGTTTTTGAGAATATTGTAATTCATAAGACACAAAAGAACACAAGTCCTCTCTCCTTTGAGGCACCAAACCGAAACTAGGTCAAGAATTGGTGTGGAATCACTAGTGATTTTGTTTTGCATGGAAACATCGATGCTTGAGAGATGGAATCTGATCTTGTGTCACGTAAGAGATAGGTCTTTATTTTGTGTGGTGTTAAGGGTTCAGGAGTGGAATAAGCTCTTGGGTTCTTAAGATTATACCAACCATTGGTCTATCTATCGATCCCTTTACTTTATTATAATATTATATTATTTTCTTTTGTTTAGTGTAAGCCGTGTGGGGTATTGTTGTTTTTTGTTCAGCCTATTGTTGTTTCATCGTGTTGTCCTCCTTGTTAGTTTTTTGGCTCGCTGAAATAGGTGTCAATACACCTTGATATCGTGTTGTTTCTATAGTTGTTGTTCAACCCGAGACTCGATCTCATTTGGGGGTTCTCGATTTTGGCTCTTTAATGGACTGTTTTGTGCTTTTCATGTGTTTTCCAAGTTCTTAGTGTATCATTTTGGGAGGATTATTTAGAACTGAGAGAATATGAATTCGGATAACAAGTGTCCTATAACTACGTTTCCACCATAGGATTAAGAATAACCCAAAATTTGAATGACTCCTCTTATCCCAGAAGGTTCATTAGTGGATGGATAGATGGGTAGGCAGGTAGTGTTGACTAGTTCTTCAATAATCAATCATTGCAAAATCTGTTCTTTATGGTCCCTATTTTTTAGTCTTAGAGGTCCTATTTTTTAGTCTTAGTGGAGTTATATTTTACTTGGTTATTGTTTTTTTAATTTTTTATTTTCCAGTAGTGTGAATGTTGGTGTTTATGTCATGTTACACTAGTTTTTAGTTCCTATATTTTATCTTAAGTTGTTGAGTTGTAAGCCTATAAAAGGGCAGTAGATCTCTTATTTTTTCTCCAGTTGAATGAAGAAGTAAAAACAACATTTTTATTTCTCACTTTGCCTACTTTCTTTTCTAACATTTTTGGTATCAGAGACAAGGTTCGGATGTGTCAGAGTAGTGGACTGTGTTCTGTGAGAAGTTTTTGGTGTGACAATAAGACTGGAGATCTGCAGGTGGTGCCTTGTGTCAAAAGTCTTCCTGACAAGTGGTGGTCAGGCAGCGTGTCCCGTTGGGTGATAACGACGGTACAAGATGTTTAGCAGATCATGTGAATTAACCTAGTAGTTAGATATCTACAGTTGATGCCTTGTGTCAAAATTCTTCTTGACAAGTGGTGGTCAAGCGACGTGTCCTACTGGTTGGTCGTGGCGGTACAATATGATTAGCGAGATCAAATGGATTATCGCTAAAGGGAAGGTCACAAATGATGTGGTCTTGGTTTGAGGGGAGGATTGTTGGGAAGCAAAACAATTCCACATCGAAGAAATAGAGGAAGAATTTCCAATATTTAAAGTTTCACCTAACTCCATTAGTATGAGGCCTTTTGGGAGGTGCCCAAAAATAAATCCGTGAGGGCTTGGCCCTAAAGCGGACAATATCATACTAGTGCGGAGTGTGGGTGAAGTTACACGCGGTCCTAACAGGTAGCTATATCCCAATTGGAATTAAGTGTTAGATATATGGTGTATGTCGGTTATAAGAAACTCTCCAAATAAAAGAACTTAATTATTTTCAAGAAATAATAGTATTGGTATAAAACTGCTAGTTTCAAGAAAAGTTTGCTAACAGTGTTTTTAATGCTTTTTTAAAGATTTATTATTCAGTTCAACTTATGATTAGAGATAGTCAGTTCAGCTTATGATTTAGTTATTTGGCTAATCAACTATTCGGATCCAAATACTCAGTTCAATGTTTATGTTAGCTAGTTTTAGTACATGTTTCAATCTTCAGATAATAGTTTAATTATACTATCAACTTATTTTAATATTTTAAATAATCATATCATATCATATGTCTTGGTTTTGGCTCTCGTTATTAAGTTACTATTTATACCTCAATATAATCAATCATTCAGTTTCTTTTTAAGTATTGTATTACTATTAGTTTCATTTTTTACCTTGTGTACCAATACATTCTATTATATTGAAGATCTTATTGTGCTACATCATTTTATGATGTACATTTTAGTGCTTAGACTCAGGCTTGCGGTCAGACATTCCATTATGCATGTACATTCAACTCATGGTGAGTCCTTCTTGTATTAAAAGGACCTAGATATTGTCTCAGTGAACATTACTCAGTATATAGAAGAGGCTACATTAATAGCTAGTAGTTAGTTCAGCTCAGTTGTACTAAATTTGATGACTCTTTGTCGCAGTTAATAAAAGTTTTATTATATTTTATCAAAATTTCAGTCCATATTTTAGCTTCCACGTTATCTCTCACTTCATGTTTTATGTTTTATGTTAGGTCAAGTGATTCTCTTGACCTACTTATGATTTAGAGTGTCGATTATAATAGGATGTAAACTTAGATCGTGACAAATGTCTCAAATTTTGGGGCTTAGATTTAAACTATTTTATGTATGTGAATAGACCAAGACATAATGAATATTTATGTTACCTAGGTGTTATACCAATTCTTAAGTGTGAGAAGTGTATTAGATATGAATTATGGTCATATGATATCTCTAGCATGAAGTTGAGTTGAAATATTTTCTATTGATTAAGTTTTTGCTTAAGTTTTTACTAGAGTCAACTTCAAACACTCATTCTTACTAGCATATGAAGAGTTATGTCCCCTCACCCACAAAATTAAAATTTTTTTAGTCTTAGTTTAAAAGTTACCAACCATGCATCAATTTGAGTTTCGAGTTAAATATTATATGCATTTTATTGAGGGACCGTCAGAGCAGATGAGCTACCACCCAAAATGCCTTATGTGGCTCCATGGCAATTCCATAAGCCTTTTGGGTAGTGAAGTTGGTACTGCTCACCCATTTAAGGATATTTACATCCTTGGGCTTTTGGTTACTTAGTATATACATTCTAAAACCCCTATTGACATATTATAATACGTACAACATACGTTTTTTTATTCCTATCCTCCCTAACACAAACCGCAAGGGTTTCAAGGGCTCAATAAAGAGATTTCACATGTTGTTCTCAAAGTTCCTCTATCCTTTGATGTATGTAAGGTTGTCCTCTCTTATTTATTTCCTATTATTTACATCTCTCTAGAGTTTGGATTATTCTCATATAAGTTAGGGTTAGAATAGAACCTTTATGATTTTGACGTTCTTTAATTTGTCATGGAACTGTATATTCATGTTTCCTATATCATGTTAAATCTTAATTATGTGTTCTCTATGGATCCTCCTACACGAATTCATGAATCTATTTACCTATGAATCTTATGGAATTTATAAAACCTTGTGAATCTTATGGAGTTGATGAATTATGATTCTTCTTTTTTGAGTTCTTATGAATCTTATTAAAATTATAACCCTCATGAATCTCATTATTTGTATGAAACCTTATGATCCCATATTAACCCCAAATTATGAACTCTTTATAATAATATAACTTTTATGAATTTTGATATGAACTCTCTTAATTAATCTTTCAGCCTAACAACTTGGAACCTCTTGACTATGTTTTGACATGATAATATGAATATTTTTTGAAAGATATACTCTGTGCCTCATGATATATTCTTTTTCTAATTTATGATCTTATGATATGAACTTTTTAAATTATGCTTTGGACATGATCATATGATCTCCTTAACCTTAACTATGTTAAAACAATTTGAATCTTCCAAAATCTGCATAATCTCCATAATGTCATGAAATCCCTTCTTTATGAACTATGACATGATCTCAATGACTTATAATACTACGAAAGTATTTTAAAAATATCTTCATGACTTTATAATATAATCTCTATAATCTTAATCTAAGCCAAAAATAACATGTAAATTCAAATAACTCATCCTCTACAAAGTTATGAGAATTTATGTTTTATGAACTATGGTAGCATGAACTATGATACTAACTTTCGTGAGCCCTTAATATATTAATGAATGATGCAAATTTTCACTACGAGCCTAAAGTGGCTAATCAATAATCATGATCCTAAAGTGGATAACTGATAGATATGTGCCTAAAGTAGCTAACTCAAAAACAGGCCTTCATAGTGACCAACTTATTTATATGAGTCAATAAATACTAAGAGATTAAGGTAGTTAGATGGATGATTGAGAATACATAGGTCGAAATAAAAAAATGTCTAAAAGTGCATTTTGTCAAAGAAGGTTAGAAATTATTTCGCAAGTAAGATGACTTTTTTTAGGTATCAGAATAGGCTCATTATGGATCCTTGCTAGTGTATCATGTCATATATTCCTATACCCTATAAGGTATAGGATGGTTTAGCTAATTGAGTTGAGATCACACTCCATGCACTCAAATAGTAATTTATATTGATTTACTCTCATAATGAACTAAAATAGAATTAATTACTTAGCTTCAACAATTATGATTTAAGTCTATGTTTGTTTTTCCGATTATCTCTTTGTGAATGTACCAGTTATATATGTATATATTTTCTTCATGTTCCTTCTTGCTATTTTACATATCGTACATTCAATGTACTGACATCATTCATTTCTACATTATTTTACAATGTAGCTTTACGTACATAGATTTGTGATCAGGCGCTCCACTAATTTCATCCTTATCACCCATTGGTGAGCCTCCCTACTTCCAAGAGGCCGAGTATAAAGTTATTTATTTTATTCTCAGTTATTAAAGTATGTTGTTCTAGTAGGCGTTATTATTCAGATCTACAGGCTATATAGACAGACATGTATTGTTTTTAGCCTTTGAATGTTTATGTCATTTAGTTTTATAAAAAATATATTATTCTTAATTCGGACTTTTTCCTTAAATGAAATATTTTCAAGTTTCACTTCATCTTTTCGCTATTTTATGCACTAGTTGTATATCATGTGATATATCGGATGATTTCTTTGTGCCACTAATAGTGTAGGTTGCCACCCACATTCAGGGTCTAGAGTTGGATTGAGAAAGTTCATGATTTGATCTGGAAATTTTGGGGGTCTGAGCTCTAAAATTTAAAGAATATGAAAATATTTTATTTAAGGAAAGATTCATAGAAGAAAATAGATAATTCTCTAGAATTAGTACCTATGAATTATTGGTAAGATCATTTTGTAATGAAATAATAGTCTTGATGATTTTGTAATGAAATAATAATCTTGACCTGGGTGGCTTGGGGTTAAATTTAGATCCATAATATTATTATAGCAATAAAGGTGTGTAGAGACTCGTACTTTCATGTATTACGTATCTAAATAAATTGAACTTATTCAAAGGCTTTGAGAAAAGTTTGGTTGTTTTGTGATCATTCGGGCTTCAAAATTATGAAAAGTAAAGACTTTTTGATAGTATTGAAGTGCTTACGATTGTAATTGACTAATCATAAATAGGTAATGGAGTCTTATAAATTAGTTGACTAGATTTATGTAGATAATAGTGTCATGTTATAGATAAATGTCATATATTTGACAACTTATGACAAATTAATTTGTGCACTTGATGTAATTGATCAATCAAAATTCATGCTTACCTTTACTTTTATGAACCCCTTGTGTTCATCATACTTTCATATCTTCATATAATACCTTATGCATATTATTATAGATGATTCATATGGTTATTATTCGGTGTGGTCTAAGCAAATTATTCTGCGTAGACTGATGATACTCTACCCTATATTAGTAGGATAATCGATGTTTCCTAGAAGAAGGAAGGGTTTCGAGGAGTATAAGAAAATCGTGAGTTCCCTCATAGGTAACGTGAACCCTAGTAAAAAAGTGTGTATATGGGTGCATCTGAACAATTCATTGCATTGCATTTCATCCTTATTTGATATTTTTTAATGATATCTAACATATTTTGGATCTTTTGAAAGAAAATAAGGCTTATACATGTAGATTCTTAAGACGAATTGATTTTATCTATTTATCTTATTTAATCTAAATGGGTATCTATTTGTGTGTTGGTTATGAAATTTAGATAAATAGTCAGTTTATTCTATTTTAATATTATTGAGGTTTAATTATGTGTTTGGTTGAGTGATCATTGATAAAGTGTAGAGGTAAGAATTTAGGAAGACCAACTTATGTTATCATGTTAGCATTTAGCAAGGTTGTCTTCTCTTTATTAGGAACAATCACTCCGGTATAGGTATTTCAAATAAGTTCATCCCTTATATGTGAGTGAGAATAAGAGAGGTTAATTTGAGAAGTTACGATAAGATGGCATGTGTAAAGCTTAAAAAATTTAGACCTTTGAAGATGTTTTTATTAGGCTTAAGAATCTTGAATGTTGCACAGAAACTGAAACATAGGGACTGTCTAGAATTTTAAAGTTCAAAAAGTAATTAAATGGATTAGGACAAGTATGGAGGTACTTTAGGAAAAGTATGAAGGTTCAAAATGATTCAAGACTTCAAAATGCAATAATAATTTGTACATGAAGAAGTGAAAAATTTAGCAACACTACGAGGAAGCTGGTCAGAGAACTTGTTAGATAAAATTAGACATTATCTGAAGAAGTTATTTCACATGTGTATCAACAAACCTTGAAGAGTTGTAATAAGACGTAATATAATACTACAAGGAACTAAAAATGTAGATAAGAAAAATTTTCATAAATTATGCACATGGAATAAGCTTTGAATTAGAAGAAGAAAGAAACCTAACCATGAAGAAGAAGAATATCAAGTCAAATTAGGATTGGGTTCTTCAAAAGTCTTGAACCAATTCTTACATGAATTTGAAAACTACATGGTATATATTGAATTTCTTTTTGAACTATTTCTGGACTTGACTGAAATTTTCAAATATAGAGGACAAATTGAATTGCAAAGAGAAATATTGGAAAGAATCGATAAATGTCCATATTGTCTTCATGTCTATTCCACACTCTCCAGTATATTTTCCAAGAATTCATGAACAGGGACACGTTGAGCTCCTGAAATAATTTCCTCCCCTAACAATAAGACAATCGAAAAATGTAATCATATCATCTTTTAAATGTAAAAAAGAAATAAAAATTATTTCCAAGCACACTAAAATTTATTTCACCACATCAAAAAATACCAATCACTTTCTCCTTTAAATTTCGAGAATTAGGAGGCCAATACAAATTGAGATACCACAAATAAGCAAGCTAATGGATCCGCTAAAAGAAAGCCTCATCTAATTAGGGGAGATGTTAGAAAATATGTTATAGATTTTTATACTTATGGGAGTGTTATCTATAATGCAATAGGAAAAGAAAAGCACACTCCAACAACCAGGAGGCGATATAGGACATAAGTCAACACATTCACTTTTTTAAGATAAAAAAGTATGTCCTGGCCAACAAATAGTCGAATATGTTCAGGACTAAAACATTCCAACCTAGAGATACATGTCAAGAAAATCTAGCTGTTCCTTTGTTATGAAAGGAAAAAAAGTACTACCTAAACACACAATATTTCTCTCAAAAAATTAAACATCCATTTGATCACAATGTACATAGACGTGAATAAATCATCTCATCCATCAAAGAAAATAAAATCATTTTCTCACAATATAAAAAATTTGTAACTAATTACCCCTGATAAAGACATCAAATGAATAGCTGTAACATGGATTGTCATAACAAGGCATGGTATAGAGTGGGCGAAAAGCATGTGGATACTTGTAAATTATATAGAAGTCAGTTAACGGACGAACAACATGTGGATACTTTTAAAATATATAAAACTCAGTTCCATACCTGAGAAAAAAGAAAAAAATAAAAAATAAGCTCTCAACCGTCATACATATTAGGAAATCAAGAAAAAAAAGGTTGAGTGGTAAATAAGGAGTGTTTGTAGTTGGGTAGAGGAGTTATTAAATACTTCTCAGCAATGAGCTGCCCAAGATTTCTTTCTGATTCTGTATTTAGGTCCCCAAGAGGATCAACTTCAACACCAGCTTCCTGTGAAACAGAAGAGCATGAAAAGGTTAATACTCATAATAGGGATGACAATGGGAAGGGAAATAATAGGTTCCTTCCCCAGAAAACTGACATCCAGTGCATGGGGGTGAGTCATGGAATAGAAGAGAGAACCCAACAGTCATAACATATCACTTTTGCTTTGTGCATAATGACAGTTACAGTAATTTTTTGAATGACCTAGAAATCTGTATAGAGCCAACTAATCACAACTAATTTTAGCAGCTTTCAGAGCAAATGGGAGCCCTTTGAATTTAAGGTATCAATTGAGTTCGCGAGAGGAGATAAAAACTGATAATAACAGAATGCTTGCATGTGAATCTTAATATTACAACTTAATGATTTCTTCAAAAAAAAGCCAATTTCTATATAAAAAAGTTTACCTTTAGCATTTAAACCCCCCTCAACAAATGTAAGTCGTAAGGTATTTTGCAGATACTAAATTTTCAATCGACCAAATAGTTACTACCTTTGCAGCAAAAAGATACAAGTTGATATTTAAGTAATTCGCTCGAGGGTATATATGTTATTACCACAAGCAATAAGGTTTCCCTATTTCCAAGAATTAGCAAATGGATGTATAAAAGAGCAAGTCAATCTGTGGAAGTTAAGATTTTTTTTGTGGATAAAGAATCCGCGGAAGTTAAAACAATCATAAGTAGCACATTGATCACTGAAGTTGAGCCTAGTTACCTTCAGAGGTTCAAAAAGGTATTGCCTTCCAATGGCTTCAAGTTTCTTTTTGCATTTCTCATTCAGGCTATCAAACATAGCTACAAATAAGAAGTCAACAATATCCATGAACTGCAAGCATAGAATTCAAATTGTGATATCCAAAATAAAAGTGCAGTTCATATTATATTTACAGAAGTAGTTGATGACCTTCCAGAGTAATAAAGAAAAATATTTATGCTATCTGATGTAGAACAGGAGACTGGAAACAGTTCTAACTTAATGATGTGCATCTGATGTAGAATAGGAGAATGAAAACATATTTTAACTTTGGTTCAAAATGTGTCACGATACTATTTTACAACTAAATCTAACTTACCCTTGTATCTACAACTGGTGATGTATGCTTGAGGCCATTCAGGTTTAGAGGTCTATACCTTTTTAAGTCAGAAAATGGTATTGTGCATTTGGATCCTATTGGTGTTGTGTATGGTTAGGAAGCTGCAGAGTGCTACTTTAATAACCTTATTGTTAACAGAAGAATAATAAGACTTTTGGTTGATTATTCAACTGTTATATTAAACAACAAGGTGAGACTTTCTAAATATAATAAACAATAGATGACAATGAATTAAAGTCAAAGACTACGTGAATATGATAATACTACCACAGAATCGGAGTTCTAAACAGCCACCAAACTTAAGACAACAAGATTAGGTTAAGATATTAATACAACACTCAACCACCAACTATGTGTGAACTTACCAGAATACAAGGTTTTCCACCAGCTAAACTCTCAGAGCAGATCATTACTCTAGCTCTAGATACAATAAAGTCAGCAATTGCATGTGCTAAATTCATCGAGTGCAAGAACCTTCACCAAGTTAGGATCAAATTAGATTAAAATGGAGAAAAGAGAAAACCCCCTTCCTTAACTTAGAAGCCTAAAATGCTAAATTTACCATATAGTAAATACATAATTGTTTGAAAAAAAATAACACTAACGAGGTTATATATAAACGGGGATAAAATTTCACGAGGGTCTCCATCTCATCATATGCTAAGACCCCAGTTTGCCATATCAAAAATAAGTCTTTTCGTTCATTTAACATCTCAGAATACAAATTCAAGATGGCAAAATTAATTGAATTAACACCCAATGATCCCCAAAGAATCAACACCACCTTACCATCCCCCTTCCCTACAATAGCATTTTTGAAAAGAAATTCTTTCTTCCCACGACCTTAGATGCATACTGCCTCAACGACAATTTCACTAGATTCTCACACACCATGAACTTGATCTTTTGCTAAAACGATCAACAAAGAGTTAAATGGAACAAAATAAAGAAACCACCCGGTTAGCTATCTCGATTACTGAATTATGTTCTTGAATTACAAGCTTAATGACTCTGAGACTTGCAGCCAAGCAAATTGGAAATAAAATAAATCCACTAATTCCAACCACTATATTGGGTTTGAATTCTTTTAAGTATTTGGAAAATTTTAATTAGAGATTTTACAAGAACAAATGGGAGAAAGATTACAGGAAAAATTTAGAGAAAAAACTTACCTGAATTAGAAGACCTTGCTAAGAAGATGAAGGGAACTAATGGAGGCTTCTCGAATGTGTTATCAATTTGAAACAAGTGAAAAGAATGGATACAAAAATAGAGGCTTCTAAAACTGAAGAACCGCTTATTATATTATATGTTAATTACCATTTTACCCCTTAATGTATGGGTTAAAAGACTATTCTTTCCTTGGTCGTCTAAGGACTCACTCTTCTATGTAGTAACTAGCAAATTGTGATTTTTAGTCCTTATTCTATTGAGTATTGACAAACCATTTTCATTTTTCTTTTTAGTTTTCATACCAAATCTTACAATCTTCTCAATTTTTTCTTAAACTTTTTTGCATAATTATTTAAAAGTTAATTTAATAAATATGTTTTTAAATGTCTACTTTACAGTTTCATCTCTTTGGCAATAGCTTTTGCACGTCCGTGTCTATATTTGACTGTGTGGTATATGTACAACTTATTTAATTTCTTTATTAACTTATAAATAATATGTCATCTTTCCTCAAGGAGTCCCATCAAAATACCTTCTTATTTATGTTGATTTTTTACAAATATAGTTTACATCAGCTTAAGTAATTGAAACTTTTATCCTAATAGCTTTGTGTTTGTTTTCTTTGAATAAAAAAAGTCTTATCATATTCTGTATTGAATGAAATTTCAACACATCCTTCACTGAAAACACCTAAATGTGAATCATGATTTGTGAATCATGTTTGGAAAGAGAAGCATTTTTTCAATGAAAAAAATTATTTATATTTAAATTTTGAACTTCTAAACTAATTTAATCATTAAATTTAATTTAACAGATATTGATCATGAATGCTCAATAGATTGAACATAACAGGAAGGAAAAATGCATCTGCTATTGTAGAATTTATAAATGCATATGTATCAATTTAAACAAACAACAATCATTATAATATGTGAATGTCATGTGGGCATCCAATAGTATAATATTTCCACAATTATATGAAACATACGTTTAGGATCTTATGATATGTTCATGATAGTGATATTGTTGTATATTGAAATGTATTATTTAATTTAATATATATATATATATATATATATATATATATATATATATATATATATTCCTTATCTAGTAACTATATATAACGGGGAATCTTTCTTTATTGTAGTTCTCATGAATTTTTTAGAGTAATTAGATAGGCATACATGTTTATATTTTTTCCATACAAGTTGCATTTATTCTTATTTATTATTTTATGATATTTTTATTTACATCTTTGTAATTGAACTATGCATAGTATTTTTTTTTTAATAAATCTCTTCTTGTTCCTTGTTAG